>NC_088224.1:81454296-81754296 GCF_036934945.1 Oncorhynchus masou masou
CTGGGTACTGTCATTAGAGCGTAAATCTGGCAGGATATCATCAAGGTAATCAAATGAACCGTGTGATCAAGCAGAGGCCTAATGAAAATGTTCGCTATTGTGTTATTGCCTGTCTTTTTCCATTCGGAAGGAAGATATGGTTTCACCAGGCACTTCACCAGGCACAATTACTTATGGATTTCAACTTTGCCACATGTGTATGGCTTGATAGTCTAGATATGAAAAACAGGAAAGTTCATATAGTGTCACCCATCCAAGTAGACATCCTCCATTTAGACAGGCCTACCAATGTGCATATGGTTGGTTAGCTTCAGACAGTTAAACTTGCAACCTCAATAGACCTACTTACTCAAAGCAGTACCACGCAATGTACTTGAAGCCATGGAAATCACAGCACTTATCTGTTTGATGTGCCAGCCAGAAAGCAGGGATAGGATCCCTGAAGAGCACTTATGTTCGGGCCACATCTCTCCCATTGGCTCAGCCACTCTCACATGTAAAACCTGTCTTTTACTATACAATAGCCATCATTTATATGATAATGTAAATGTCCCAGGGCATGAACACCACCACTCAAAATGCTATGCTTTTGTTGCTAGTTATTATTTGACCTTCAACAGTATAATATTTAAAACCAAAATAAATAAATAAATGAAGAAAATTAGTTTATTTTTTCTTGTCAACAAACTGAAACAAATGTCTCCTTTAGTTATAATTCCTCTCTAAGTATATTTCTCTAAAGAAGTGTGTCTTTGTGAACCACTTCATCTTTCAGCGGTCTCCGCTCCGTAGCGAATGGTATCTGTCAACAGGAGAGTTGGGGGTCCTCCATCTCCCCGTCCCCTCCTCTGTGACCTCCCTTCTCGCACCTTTTAACCCTGCATGTCTCTGTTTATAAACTTTATACATTTTGACAACCGGTGCAGAAGGGAGGAGGGGAGGGGCAAATCCACTTTTTATTCGGAAAGAGCCCCTCTTCTCTGTCAGCAGGGAGAGAGACGTTAAAGGCTTTAAAATAATCACAGGCCTTTTCACTGGGGGGTTCTCTAATTGAGCCTGGGCTGACCCCTGACCCTAGCATGCCGTCTGTTTTCTATCGCCAGGCTAGATTGAAATGGGAACAGTGGGTAGAGACCAGGAGAGACCAGGACTCATTCTTATTTATGAATGTCCTGCTTGTCCCTCCTGCTTTGCATGGCCCTGTGCAGGATTAGCACACTGGAGGTGGATCCACTGTGGAGGGGCCTTCAATCTATCCTCCTGAGACCCGGAAGAAGTGCCGGGGGCAGAAAAAAAACATGTTACAAAAAGAAAATATGGAAAAGGTTATATACATGTTTTATTGTATTTGCACTGTAGTGCCCATTATGACTCAGTTGATAGTATATATGAAACATGTATCATTGCAGTAAATGGGGACAGTAGGTAAAAAACCTAGTTAGTGCATGATGATGTCCACTACAGAGGACATTTATTTACCATCTCTTATTTGGCTCTTCTTTAATGTAAATAATATATATATATATATTACACTGATCTGAAAACTCACCAAACTATTCCTGAGATATTTACCTGTAAGAAACAATTGTAAATATAAATCTCACAAAAATGATAATTACACAATTATACACACTATCAAATGTGCTAATTGTGATGGTAGCCAAAAAATTGTAAAAAACAAAACTGAAAGAAACAAGGTGGCAACCCCACACACCCCCACACATGTGATGTCATTGAAAAGCCCAAGATGTCGTCTCAAAGATACAACAGGACCTGTTGTATCTTGGCCTTAGAGATACGGATCAACAACGAATGTCCATTAGAGAGGAAATAAATGAATTGTTGGGTCTCACGAGGCTATGAGACAAACAAAAGGGGAACAGGGGCAGTTGCTGGAATGTGCAACACAGAGGCCAGGATAATAGAATCTGAGAGGTAGGGTGTATGACCTGTCCACATTAATATACCTCTGTTTGGGGACATTTTAATCATTTAGCAAATACTCTTACCCAGTGTGACTTACAATGAGGGCTAAGTGCCTTGCTCAATGGCACATCGTGAGATTTTTCACTGAGTCGGCTTAGGGATTCGAACCAGTGACCTTTCACTTACTGGCCCAACACTCTTAACTGCCTCATTCATTGGCTGGGGGGCTTTGTTTAGGATATGTGTCCCCCACTTCCTCACCTGGACACCGTAAAACGATCAGTGTAGCACCTAAACATCTCAAACAATGAATGTTGTTGTTTTTCCATCTTGAAAGACTAACACTGACAGTCTCTCAGAGCCTCTCAGGGTCATTCTAACAATGTGACATAGAGAAGTTGTCTGTAGATATTGACCAGTGTGTGTGGGAGACGAAGTATTTTGACTGGTGCATTAGACGTCATGTAAACAAGGTTGACAGCATGCTTGTGTACCTGGAAATAGAGGCAGGATACACGATCTGTGTCACTCAAACTCGTCTCCTGAATACAACACAGGACCCATTTAGTTCTCCGTGATGTGGTACATGTTATCAAGTACGGGCTTTGTTCACCGAAATCTGTCAAGCTAGCCAGAGACTTCGCAGCCTGACATAGTGAACCAATGTGAACTGAATACTGATAATACCATGCTATTGTTAGAACAAGAAGCTTACATTGGCTTGCGAAAGTATTCACCCCCCTTGGCATTTTTCCTATTTTGTTGCCTTACAACCTGGAATTAAAATGTATTTTTGGGGTGTTTGTATCATTTGATTTTCACAACATGCCTACCACTTTGATGATGCAATATATTTTTTTATTGTGAAACAAACGTGAAATAAGACAATAAAAACATAACTCTTGAGCATGCATAACTATTCACCCCCAAAAAAGCCAATGCTTTGTAGAGCCACCTTTTGCAGTGTTTACAGCTGCAAGTTTCCTTTGGTAGGTTTCTATAAGCTTGCCACATCTAGCCACTGTGATTTTTACCCATTCTTTAAGGCAACACTTCTCCAGCTCCTTCAAGTTGGATGGGTTCCGCTGCTGTATAGCAATCTTTAAGTCATACCACATATTCAATTGGATTGAGGTCTGTGCTTTGACTAGGCCATTCCAAGACATTTAAATGTTTCACCTTAAACCACTCAATTGTTGCTTTAGCAGTATGCTTAGTGTCATTGTCCTGCTGGACGGTGAACCTCTGTCCCAGTCTCAAATCTCTGGAAGACTGAATTGGTTTCCCTCATGAATCGCCCTGTATTTAGCGCCATCCATCATTCCTTCAATTCTGACCAGTTTCCCAGTCCCTGCTCATTAAAAAGATCCCCACATCATGATGCTATCACCACCATGCTTCACTGTGGGGATGATGTTCTCGGGGTGATGAGAGGTGTTGAGTTTGCACCAGACAGTGTTTTCCTTGATGGCCAAAAAGCTAAATTTTAGTCTCATCTGACCAGAATACCTTCTTCCATATGTTTGGGGAGTCTCCCACATGCCTTTTGGCAAACACCAAACATGTTTGCTAATTTCTTTCTTTAAGCATGGGCTTTTTTGGCCACTCTTCCATAAAGCCCAGCTCTGTGGAGTGTGTGGCTTAACCTCTTGAAACTCCCATCCCGGATGGATCGTGACTAAAGCCTCAGGCTCATTAGTCAACGTTAACGATTTCTGAAAATCGCAAATAAAATTAAAATAATGCGTTTGCTCTCAAGCTTAGCCTTTTCTTAACAACACTGTCATCTCAGATTTTCAAAATATGCTTTTGAACCATAGAAATGGACTAATTTGTGTAAGAGTATCAAAGCTAGCATAGCATTTTTGTAGCATGTAGCACGCAACATTTTCACAAAAGCCAGATAACCAAATAAATAAAATCATTAACTTTGAAGAGCTTCGGATGTTTCAATGAGGAGACTTCAGTTACATAGCAAATGTGCAGTTTTTCAAAAAAAATATTATTTGTGTAGGACAAATCGCCCGTTTTGTTCACGTTTGGCTATTAAAAACCCTGTATACAGTTATAGCCTGAAGCTCATTAGCATAATTGGATTTCTGAAAATCGCAAATAAAATGAAAATAATGCATCTGCTCTCAGCTTAGCCTTTTTTAACAACACTGTCATCTCAGATTTTCAAAATATGCTTTTGAACCATAGAAATTGACTAATTTGTGTAAGAGTATGCAAAGCTAGCAATGCATTTTGAATAACATGTAGCACGCAACATTTTCACAAAAACCAGATAACCAAATAAATAAAATCATTTACCTTTGAAGAGCTTCTGATGTTTTCAATGAGATCAGTTACACACCAAATGTGTTTCCTGAAAGCGTCTGTGTGTAGGAGAAATCGTTGGTTTTCTACATTGCACCTGGTACTGAAAAGTATCTTTTAATGCAGTTACAACGTAAAACTTTTTTCCGGATTAACTACATAATATCGACCGAAACATGGCAAACGTTGTTTGGAATCAGTCCTCAAGGTGTTTTTTCACATATCTCTTCATTGACATGCAGTTCGTGGAAGCTTGCTTTACATCTCTCTTTGTATTGTTTGGAAAATACTAGGCTGGTGACTTTTCAATTTCGGCGCAGGACACCGGGCGGACACTGGTTTAAATGTGGTCTCTTATGTCAATCTTTGTTCTGCCTACAAATACGTCACAATGCTGCAGACACCTTGGGGAAACGACAGAAAGTGCAGACTCATTCCTCTTGCGTTCACAGCCATATAAGGAGATCATGACAAACAGAGCCTCAAAAATCCTTGTCATTTCCTGGATGCCATCTCATCTTGGTTTTGCCTGAAGCTCACGTTAAAGGGCACGCACAGAGAAGATCTTTGTATTTCTGGACACGTCAGAGTGTTTTCTTTCGAACAGTAGCAATTATATGCATAGTCGAGCATCTTTTTGTGACAAAATATCTTGTTTAAAACGGGAACGTTTTTCATCCAAAAATGAAATTGCGCCCCTAGAGTTCCAACAGGTTAAAGTGGTCCTATGGACAGATATTCCAATCTCCGCTGTGGAACTTTGCAGCTCCTTCAGGGTTATCTTTGGTCTCTTTGTTGCCTCTCTGATTAATCCCCCCTTGCCTGGTCTGTGAGTTTTGGTGGAAGGCCCACTCTTGGCAGGTTTGTTGTGGTGCCATATTCTTTCAATTTTTTAATAATGGATTTAATGGTGCTCCATGGGATGTTCAAAGTTTCTGATATTTTTGTATAACCCAACCCTGATCAGTACTTCTCCACAACTTTCTCCCTGACCTGTTTGGAGAGCTCCTTGGTGGTGCCCCTTGCTTAGTGGCGTTGCAGACTCTGGATCCTTTCAGAACAGGTGTATATATACTGAGATCATGTGACACTTAGATTGCACACAGGTGGACTTTATTTAACTAACTCTGTGACTTCTGAAGGTAATTGGTTGCACCAGATCTTATTTAGAAGCTTCATAGCAAAGGGGGTGAATACATATGCACACACCACTTTTCAGTTTTTTATTGTTTTGAATTTTTTTGAAACAAGTACTTTTTTTCATTTCACTTCACCAATTATGTGTATGTCCATTACATGAAATCCAAATAAAAATCATTTTAAATTCCAGGTTGTAATGCAACAAAATAGGAAAAACACAGAGGGGGAGAATACTATTGCAAGTCACTGTATATCAAAATGTGCAGTATGGTCAAAGTGGAGTTCAGGACAGTTCATCAGGTACTTGAGAAGATCATTGACAGGTTCAGAGGTATTTTCTTCAGTCTCTCCAGAGAAAGTATCTTTTAATAAGGACAAGGTAAGAAGTGCTGTCTTCACTGCTGAAGTTAATAAGCAAAGAAAAGTGTGGAAGTGTCATTCATTTCTAGTGCCCCGTGGAGAATGCCACTTTAGACATCTCTCCTGTGTAATCTACCACTACAGTAGGCTGGATGATTTATGCAGTGGGGTATTTAAGAGGTACCGTGGAGGACACAGTCTGGAACTACTGAGGAGTTGTTTAATGAACATTCTCTAATTAGAATCTGTTTTCCTCCCTTTTGTTCTTTGTATATATTCTAAATTTTTCTCCTCCGATCTCCGTGGAAAAAGATAAATTACGTGAATTAAGTTCTACTCCAACTCGTTCAAAACGTCAGGAGGATAGTTTTGATGAAAATAGCTTCACTTCCTCATCTATCCAAACGTCTTCTTCCCAAAGGATAGTTTGTATCTGTTTATTGATGTGTGTTGCTTTTTCTGTGGACTGCCAAGTTGTCCTAATTGAAAGGCTTGGCAGACAGGTAACAGCCAAACAGACGGTTTGAAAACCCCCATCTCTGCTCTCTGCTATTCTGCACATCCCAGTCACTGTACTGTACAGATGTCCATGCTTTGTCCTCTGTTGGTCTGCAGAGGTATGTGTCCTTCAGCTTCTGCAGTGACGCAGGTACACAGGTCAGTGGTCTAAGCCCGCCTCCGGCTGCAGCGATAGGCCTAGCTCACCTGAATCCCTGTGGGTGTGTGGGTGTGTGAGGGGGCAGGGGTAATGGAGGAGAATCGGTCACTGGAGCTAGTGGTAGTGATGGGGACTTTTAATCATTTTCTTATGTACCCTAGAGCGTCATAGCTCGATAGGGCCTCCCTGCGGACCCCTCTAGGACACTATAACCCCCCTACTCCCTCCTCTATCGCTGCCTCCTACCCTGCCCACGCTCTCCTGACTCAACCCTCTCTGCAGTAGTAAATTATACACTACAGCACGTTGATAGGATCTCACGGCTCACTGCAGTCTACTGGGTGTTGAGGAGCCACAGAGGAGAGATACTGAAGGGGGAAGAGGAGGAGGGTGTAGAAGTAGTGGAGGGAGAAAGGAGAGAGAAAATGACAGACAGACAGACAGACAGACAGACAGACAGACAGACAGCAACAGTAGAATGAGACTCAATGAGCCATTCAGGTAATTTAGTGTGCTCTGTGTTAAAGAAGAAGTGAGGGGAGATGAAGTAAGAGAGGCAAGGTTTCATCTTAACTCTCAGCAGGGGAGCCAGATAATGCGGCCACTTATGAACAGAACATGTTCTATTGTTCAGTGATTCCCATTTGTTACAGTCACATTACTGAAGCGCTGGGTGCCATTACTCAGCATCCAGATTGGATTAACCAAAATAAGTGGCAAACTAAATGAAAATAAAAATACAAATATTTACTGAAATATAGAAAAGTAAGGAAGATAAGAGGTATGATTAATAATTTAGGGGTGTGTCAAGTGGAAGCTGTAAAAACATGATAATGGAATGGAAGTCTCTGTATCCAAATCTCAATCTCTATATATTTCAAAAACATGCTATGGAATAGAAGTCTCTCTTTACAAATCTCGATCTCTATGCATTTCTCTTCCTCTCTGTCTATCTCTGCCTCCCCCTGTCTGTCTCCACAGTCTCCCTCGATCCTTCTGGCTCTCTCTGGGCCCTGTCTGTCTCTCTCTGGGCCCTGTCTGTCTCTCTCTGGAACATGTCTGTCTCTCTCTGGGCCCTGTCTGTCTCTCTCTGGGCCTGTCTGTCTCTCTCTGGAACATGTCTATCTCTCTCTGGGCCCTGTCTGTCTCTCTCTGGGCCCTGTCTGTCTCTCTCTGGAACATGTCTGTCTCTCTCTGGGCCCTGTCTGTCTCTCTCTGGGCCCTGTCTGTCTCTCTCTGGAACATGTCTGTCCAGGCTAAGCACTGGCTGAACTGGCAGTCCCCCCTTCCCCCAACAAAACAAACTGGCAGAGTGATTGTGGAATAGAAGGGAATAGAAAGCAGCTCTAGAAACTCTAGGCTGGGGCACAGGCCACATGGATTAGCTTGAAAAGCATGGCTTTGTCAACCAAATTTAAATGAATCCTGTTTTTGTGTCCCCCTGAAGGAACAATGAGGGACTTTCCTGTGTGTCCCTGTGGGCTGCTAAGGGAGGTTGAAGCAGAGGGGAGAGTCAGGCCTTCTCCACATCACATTCATCCCTCTATTCACACCACTGATCTCAATTACCTGCACAGCGCTTTCACAATATTGTTGAAAATTGCATCGCATAATACGCAAAATAAACTGAATCCATTTGAATATTAATTCACAAGACACACATCACATTGCAAAGTAGTGGATAAACCAGAAAACAGATTTAATTAACTATTCGCTGTATATGGTTTTCTGGTCTGAGTGTGGCATTTTAATGGAATCCTGTTATATGAGGATTTGCATATGAAGTAGTTGCCTGACCATTCATGACAGCTTACTAGGGCTGTCCCCTGTGCTGGCTCCCCTATGGCATGTGACTCATGTACCTCCTGTGTCCCTGGTTTGCAGAGAGGGGTGAGGGGTGTCAGAGTTGACCCTCACAGCCTCCTGCTAGCCACACTGAGCCCATCATCAGAGTTGACTCTCACAGCCTACTGCTAACCACACTAAGCCCATCATCAGTTGACTCTCACAGCCTCCTGCTAGCCACACTGAGCCCATCATCAGAGTTGACTCTCACAGCCTCCTGCTAGCCACACTGAGCCCATCATCAGAGTTGACTCTCACAGCCTCCTGCTAGCCACACTGAGCCCATCATCAGAGTTGACTCTCACAGCCTCCTGCTAGCCACACTGAGCCCATCATCAGAGTTGACTCTCACAGTCTCCTGCTAGCCACACTGAGCCCATCATCAGAGTTGACCCTCACAGTCTCCTGCTAGCCACACTGAGCCCATCATCAGAGTTGACTCTCACAGCCTCCTGCTAGCCACACTGAGCCCATCATCAGAGTTGACTCTCACAGTCTCCTGCTAGCCACACTGAGCCCATCATCAGAGTTGACTCTCACAGTCTCCTGCTAGCCACACTGAGCCCATCATCAGAGTTGACTCTCACAGTCTCCTGCTAGCCACACTGAGCCCATCATCAGAGTTGACTCTCACAGCCTCCTGCTAGCCACACTGAGCCCATCATCAGAGTTGACTCTCACAGCCTCCTGCTAGCCACACTGAGCCCATCATCAGAGTTGACTCTCACAGCCTCCTGCTAGCCACACTGAGCCCATCATCAGAGTTGACTCTCACAGCCTCCTGCTAGCCACACTGAGCCCATCATCAGAGTTGACTCTCACAGTCTCCTGCTAGCCACACTGAGCCCATCATCAGAGTTGACTCTCACAGCCTCCTGCTAGCCACACTGAGCCCATCATCAGAGTTGACTCTCACAGCCTCCTGCTAGCCACACTGAGCCCATCATCAGAGTTGACTCTCACAGCCTCCTGCTAGCCACACTGAGCCCATCATCAGAGTTGACTCTCACAGCCTCCTGCTAGCCACACTGAGCCCATCATCAGAGTTGACTCTCACAGCCTCCTGCTAGCCACACTGAGCCCATCATCAGAGTTGACTCTCACAGCCTCCTGCTAGCCACACTGAGCCCATCATCAGAGTTGACTCTCACAGCCTCCTGCTAGCCACACTGAGCCCATCATCAGAGTTGACTCTCACAGCCTCCTGCTAGCCACACTGAGCCCATCATCAGAGTTGACTCTCACAGCCTCCTGCTAGCCACACTGAGCCCATCATCAGAGTTGACTCTCACAGCCTCCTGCTAGCCACACTGAGCCCATCATCAGAGTTGACTCTCACAGCCTCCTGCTAGCCACACTGAGCCCATCATCAGAGTTGACTCTCACAGCCTCCTGCTAGCCACACTGAGCCCATCATCAGAGTTGACTCTCACAGCCTCCTGCTAGCCACACTGAGCCCATCATCAGAGTTGACTCTCACAGCCTCCTGCTAGCCACACTGAGCCCATCATCAGAGTTGACTCTCACAGCCTCCTGCTAGCCACACTGAGCCCATCATCAGAGTTGACTCTCACAGCCTCCTGCTAGCCACACTGAGCCCATCATCAGAGTTGACTCTCACAGCCTCCTGCTAGCCACACTGAGCCCATCATCAGAGTTGACTCTCACAGCCTCCTGCTAGCCACACTGAGCCCATCATCAGAGTTGACTCTCACAGTCTCCTGCTAGCCACACTGAGCCCATCATCAGAGTTGACTCTCACAGCCTCCTGCTAGCCACACTGAGCCCATCATCAGAGTTGACTCTCACAGCCTCCTGCTAGCCACACTGAGCCCATCATCAGAGTTGACTCTCACAGCCTCCTGCTAGCCACACTGAGCCCATCATCAGAGTTGACTCTCACAGCCTCCTGCTAGCCACACTGAGCCCATCATCAGAGTTGACTCTCACAGCCTCCTGCTAGCCACACTGAGCCCATCATCAGAGTTGACTCTCACAGCCTCCTGCTAGCCACACTGAGCCCATCATCAGAGTTGACTCTCACAGCCTCCTGCTAGCCACACTGAGCCCATCATCAGAGTTGACTCTCACAGTCTCCTGCTAGCCACACTGAGCCCATCATCAGAGTTGAGCCCATCATCACAGTCTCCTGCTAGCCACACTGAGCCCATCATCAGAGTTGACTCTCACAGCCTCCTGCTAGCCACACTGAGCCCATCATCAGAGTTGACTCTCACAGCCTCCTGCTAGCCACACTGAGCCCATCATCAGAGTTGACTCTCACAGCCTCCTGCTAGCCACACTGAGCCCATCATCAGAGTTGACTCTCACAGCCTCCTGCTAGCCACACTGAGCCCATCATCAGACTCTCACAGCCTCCTGCTAGCCACACTGAGCCCATCATCAGAGTTGACTCTCACAGCCTCCTGCTAGCCACACTGAGCCCATCATCAGAGTTGACTCTCACAGTCTCCTGCTAGCCACACTGAGCCCATCATCAGAGTTGACTCTCACAGCCTCCTGCTAGCCACACTGAGCCCATCATCAGAGTTGACTCTCACAGCCTCCTGCTAGCCACACTGAGCCCATCATCAGAGTTGACTCTCACAGCCTCCTGCTAGCCACACTGAGCCCATCATCAGAGTTGACTCTCACCATCACCCATTTCCCCATTGAGCTCCTTTTACCTTCCAGAAATGTTATTGTGAGGTTGTCTCTGACTGCCACTTGTTAACTGACTGTGGCTGTTCGCTGCTGTTCTTCGTGTCCTGCATGGCCTCAGATCGGGGCGGCAGGGTAGCCTAGTGGTTAGAGCATAACCGGAAGGTTGCAAGTTCAAACCCCTGAGCTGACAAGGTACAAATCTGTCTTTCTGCCCCTGAACAAGCAGTTAACCCACTGTTCCTAGGCCGTCATTGTAAATAAGAATTTGTTCTTAACTGACTTGCCTAGTTAAATAAAGGTAAAATAAAAAAATCAGTGTTTGCCTGTAGGCATTGTTAAGACAACGTTTCTGGGTAATGTACTATTAGGCGCCTCTGGGAGCTTCTGTTTGAATCACTCCTTTCACGGCTGTGTGTGTGTGTGTGTGTGTGTGTGTTTGGGGGGGGGGGACATATTCAGTAAAGTCATATTCAGCAGAAGTAGGACAAGAGGTCCTGCTGTTGAAGTTTGTATTATCCCAGTCAGCCATTCATTAATTATCTTCCCTCCACAGTCTCTTATCTCCCTTTGTTCCCTCTTTCTGTTATTGCTTCAAGCACCTTGTTTCACGCTGCTTTAATCCACGCTCTTTTCTTCAATCATTTGTCGATGCTATTGGCCTGGGGAAGAAAATAACTGTGTGTGTGTGTGTGTGGGTAATATTGGGAGTCATGTTAGGCACCAACTAAGCTGCACATCCTTTCCCCTCTACATGAAGCATTATCATTACATTATTATCCTGATTCACACTGGGATGTGGCCATAGGTCAGTTTCCAGGGACCCATGGCCACACACACATGCTGTACAATAGGCAGTATAATATCATCTGACTGCTTCAGAGACATAAACAGTGGTTCTTACAGCATTAGACGATGTGACACATCCAGGCCAGAACAGATAGCTGGCTGCCCCCTTCTCCCCTTTGTGTTTACCCACCTCTCTGAGTCTGTCTGCCTGCCGACGTGCTCAAACGTTACATTTATGTTGTGTTCTATTTGGCCAGAAGTGTTTGTATTTATCACAACTGCAGGCTTCTGGATGAGCTGTTCAACTGTGTCTATACACACACAACACGTCCTCCCTCCCTGGTGTTTAGGAGAGCACACTGTAGTGGCGTTAGGCCTTTCGTCTGCTGTCCCAGTGCTGCTGGCCTGCACTGTTGGGTTAAATGGTGCATGGACTCTGGATATGGGTCGCACCTCTGCTCACTGTCTGGTCACAGACACTTGGCTTTAATGTGGTACCATAACCGTGTCGTTACAGTGCACCAGAGAGGGAGAGAAGATGCTTATCCAGGTTTGACACCTCCCGTCCCCTTTCAACCCTTCCTCTACATTGCATGCAGTCCTGCCATCCCTTCCTAGTTGCCCCCCGTTCTGTTCCCAGTCAGGACACATGCTGCACGCCTGGCACTGCCCTGTAATGGAAGCATAGTGGAATAGTCTGGGGCATGGCCAGTCCCTTGTCCCTGAGGTACCCCCTCAGGCATCCAGCCCCCCCCACAGTGTGGCATTACAGTAACCCTCTAATGGTTTAACCACACAGCTATTAATACAACCTTCATTGACAAGCAGGGGAGTGACAGTGGTGTAGAATGCATTGTAGCAGGAGACGATGTACAGCTAGTGAGGAAGAGCATTTTGCAACGAAAGGCTTGTCACTGGTGTAATGTTAATATTCACACCCATGCTGAGCTGTGGCATGTGATGGATGGTGTTGTGTCCAGTTGTACTGCCCCATACATTCCTGTGTCTGTAGGTTTACACAGTTACTATGCCTTCTCACCCTCTAATTGTCCCTCTGTGTCCCACTGCGTCCCTTTGTGCCCCCTGACGGTAGAGTCAAGCGAGGCTCTGTGACTGGCTGGCTGGGGCGAGTGACACATGGCCAGGACTATGGCCGTTGCATTCCCGCACCGCTGCTATTCTTACTCCTTTCAAACCAGTTTAACTGCGGATGCCTGCAGTCACATACCAGCGGCTTAGCTTCATAGCACAAAGCACAAGAGTTAAACAGGGAAAAACAACCCCCTGATCTATCTGCAGCTGCACGAGAGGATCAATGGATGGAACATTCAAACATGACAGGATGGATTAATTGTCCAGTAGCAGTATTTGACAGATTCTGCTCCCCAACTCACTACTGGACTGTGTCTCTGGCCACAGCTAGGAGCTGGAGCTGCTGTTTCTGTCATACAGATGATGTGCAGTGTTAGTGGAGCTTTAGGAGCAGTAAATCCACATTACTAAGCAGGGGAACACTGGGCCCTTCCAACAGTAATTAGACAGGGAACCAGCTCCAAATCCCTGCTTCAGGAACAGACACAACCATGGCCTCCAGGCCCAGAGTGTGGAGATCAGGCTGATTGGTAGGGGACAGGTGGGGATGTCACCACGACGATGAAGTTTGTGTTTGTATGTATGTATGCCCTCCTCAGTGGCCCCTCAGCCCCTTGACTGGGCTATTCTGGCATCTTAGAGGGCCTCTTGTCTCGTTAGCGAGATGTTAATTGCTGTAAAATGTCAGGTGAAGGACACAGGCTGCTGTGGCCCTGTCTCTGGCCAGCTGACGGAGGGACAGCCATGCTATCTGCTTAGGGGACAGAGACAGGACTGTTAACTAAAGCACCGTGGAGAATGCTAACACCCGTTAGCAGAACTTTTGGCGGTTTGAAAGACGCAGGCCTTGTTTCTTCTCCCTGGATGCCATGTTGGCATCGTCCCTAGTTAACACTCAGGGAAAGAAAGAGGACGTTCACTGTTCAATGACAACTGTGAAATCATCTGAGATGGAGCTGAAGTGGTGCATTAGGCTGGGCCTGGGCCAGGGGAGAGACTGAGAGAGTGAGAGGACTGAGAGAGGGAGAGGAAGAGGGAAAAAGTGTTTCCCAGAAAATTGGAGTGAATAGATTTTGGAGAGACACTGTAATTGTTTTCTCTCTTTGTAATGCATCCTGGAAAACCATCAGCAACTCCACTCTTTATCCCCCTCTCTCCCTCTCTCCACCCCTGTCTCTCCGTCCCCTCCCCGTCTCTCCCCCTTTGTTGTTCTCTCTCCCCATCTCCATCCCCCTCTCTGGTCCCCCCTGGGGTTGTGTGGTATTGCTATACTCTCTCTACTTTATCATGTATGGTGCTGTGTGGATCCAGATACAATCTTCTCAGTTCTGCCTTGATTTGTACTGCTATGCTACATGATCCCTATATCCCTATGTTCGGAGGTTCTACAGAGGTATTGATGGGAACAGTGTTCTGGACGAACTGAAGGTGTTTGTATGTCCCTGCCTCTCATGTCACTCCATTAGGCTTTCCCCTTTCTTCCCTGAGTTCCCTCTCCCTTCCTCCCCCATCTCCCCTCCTCCCCCATCCCTCTGTTCCCACTCTTCCTCCTCCATCCCTCTGTTCCCACTCTTCCTCCTCCATCCCTCTGTTCCCACTCTTCCTCCTCCATCCCTCTGTTCCCACTCTTCCTCCTCCATCCCTCTGTTCCCACTCTTCCTCCCCCACCCCCCTGTTCCCACTCTTCCTCCTCCATCCCTCTGTTCCCACTGTTCCTCACCCATCCCCCTGTTCCCACTCTTCCTCCTCCATCCCTCTGTTCCCACTCTTCCTCCTCCATCCCTCTGTTCCCACTCTTCCTCCTCCATCCCTCTCTTCCCTCCTGCTTTCAGAACCCTTTGACCTCCCCCTCGCATTTAGCTGTGGCAGCATTTCTTCTTCTTCTCCTTGTTCTAATTGATGACTGGGGCCCTTGTTGTGGTTTTGTTGTTGTGCCTGTTGGACGGAGCCATTTCACAAAGGTCTCCTTCCTCTTGTCTTTCCTCTCTGAGTGTCTGTCTGTAGCCCCTACTCCCTCATCACTCTCCTCCTCTCTTCCTCTCCCTCCTCCACAAAGCTGCTTCCAGTCGACAGAGCCACACATGTCACATATGTCACCCCTCAGGCCCTGATTTAGAGCCTGGTGTTTGCCTCCTGTACGTCACGGCTTTAACAGCGCAGAGGCCAGGATAAAAGAGAGCGAGTGGGTAGCCATTCACCAGCCAGCCCGGAGAGAGGAGGAAAGAAAGTGAGAGCTCTCTCCCTGAAACAATATCTCCTAGCCCATCTGACATAATGAACTGTTAAAAAGATGTGTGTGAAGAGGGAGAGTGACTTTTCACCCACACAGAGAGGCCTCAGTTCATCAGCCTTTATTAACAGTGTGAATGTGTTAGTTTGGCTGGAGTGGACAGTGGAACAGAGCCAGCCAGCCAGCCAGCCTGCCCCACACAACTTCCCCTCTGTTTCCACCTCTCTCTCTCTCTCTCTCTCTCTCTCTCTCTCTCTCTCTCTCTCTCTCTCTCTCTCTCTCTCTCTCACTTTCTTTCTCACTCTATCTTTACTCTATCTTTATTTATCTCTCTTTATTTATTTCTCTCTCTCTCTCTCTCTCTCTCTCTCTCTCTCTCTCTCTTTGCGCTCTATCTCTCGGTCTCGCTCTCTCTATCTTTATTTATCCCTCTCTTTATTTCTCTCTCTCTCCCTTTCTCCCACTCTATCTTTATTTATATCTCTCTCCTTTTCTCTGCTCAGACACATTAACAATACGAGCCTCTATAAAACACCACTCCTGGACAATGTTCTGACTAGACTTCCAGTGGGTTGAGTGGTTGTATACTGAGCATAAAAAGTAATGCCATTCATTCCATTGTAGCCTATTATTGGTCTATTTTCTCTTTATCATGGTTTGGTTTAATAGTGATGACTCATACTTTTTCTCTGAATGAGATAATGTGTGTTTTCAACTGTGAACTCTTACTGTTTCTGAACACCTCACTCTGCTTTGTCCACGCAGCTATAATCACCTTACCCAGTTTGGACGTTAAATTGGTTCAGCGCCTACAACACTTACTGATGGTCACCTCAGTAGAGTGGGATGTTTTTTGGAAGACACACACTCCACCCAGCACCCAGTATCCCCACTGTGACTAACCAGGTACAGACGAATGAGCCTGTCAACAGCTACGTAGTCGCTGCTCCTGAGAAGGCCCGTTGGGGTCACAGCAGAGAGACAGCTAGGGACTATAATTGACAGTCAGTGAGGAGTGTCCAAACAAGCCATTAGGGGAGGCTGTCCTCTCCTCCCAGTGACTGGGCCTTGATCACACAGTGTGGAGAGACAGGCTGGTCGCAGATAGCTGGAGGGGCAGTCAGAACACCACATAAACAACAGCATTACGCTATGTACATATGGCTCTGTGGCAAAACATTAGCACTAGCTAATAACATTTTTAGCATTTCAGGTCAAAATACAAAAACAAGTGTTATTATTTCCTGAATCGCTATGTTAAGAAATGACAACGTGCTGTTGAATGCTCCTGAGTGCTGCAAACCCAGACATTGTGTTTACTGAGTGTGTTTAGGATGGCCAGGGGTCCATGGGGGTGGGGCTGAGGATGGAGGGCCTCTGTGGCAACACGCTGGCATGTGGCTGGGCCACAGAGAGATGCCACATTCTTCTGTCTGTGCGTGTTTGTGTCTCTGGGGAGCTGGGCTGCTTTTGTTCCTCCTGGTGGGGAACAAGGGAGGAGGAGGAGGCAGGGGGAAGGGAGCGGAGGATAATTGCTGTACAAACAGCCGTGCAGGATAGAGACGGAGAGGGAGAGAGCGATAAAGAAAGGAGCGTCTGCGCCAACAGAACAGCAGACAACAACCACAGAGAGAATGAGGGAAGGACAACCAAAGACCCGTCCTGACCACTATTTCTGCCAGGGAACCATTTTACTGGCTGTGTTTAGGTATCCTGCTGTGTACAGGAGACACTTCTGGACAGGGTTGCTGAACAACAGAGATGTTTCCATTGAATATCAACAGCATGTCCTCTAAGAATAGATTCAAGCAAATTGATTATTAATGTGAATAATACAACATAAATAGAGAGAAATTGTCCCAAAACGAAAGCCTTGTTATTGTATTAATTGTGTTTTTCTGTGATCATTTTTCATTCCCTCTCCCTCAGTGTAATTGTCCAGGGGCCCCGTCATGAAGTGGCCCTGTCTGGTGTTTACTCACTCTAGCTGTAATTAAAAGTGCTCCTGGTTCCACTGCCTCTCACACAATTATTTGGTCATTATAGCAAACATAATCTAATTGTATTTACGAGTACACCACTTTTATACTGTCTATCCACCCATTTGTGGATGCTCTTTAAAGAGATTCTCCGGTACTTTTTAGCCATTAGGTCTACTAGTAGCACTGGTGAGCCAAAAGTGGGTCCCCGAAAATTGGGTACTACGTCACATATATGCAGATATGTGCTCCAAGTCGTTGCTCTCTCTCTCTCACTCTGCTGTCTGTGCATCTTGCTAGCAGTTACTCATATGGCGAAGGGCTGTAGCTCATTGGTTAAACTGGAATTGCTAGGGGGCTGGCCCACATGGGGGAAAATCTAGGGAACATGGTGGTGCACAGCTTCCAGAACAACAGTCGCTTTCAAACTAGGGATTTTGTGGCTAATTAAGTAAGCCAGTAATTCTGCTGAAAGATTGTGCATGTACGAACTACACATTGACACATCCAGTTCAAAGCTATTAAAAATGATTTAGTAGTCTCCCAAATTCCTGAGAATGTCTTTAATGTACCCAATTCACTTGATGATCTTATAGCCTACAGTTTTGTTTGGTGGTTTTAATGCTAACCTGAGCTATGGTGTCAGTGGGTGTGCATCTTATCGGCCTGTGTGTTATTTTACGAGGAGAAGTATAACATTACAAGGCCATTACAAAATCTGTTGATTTTTGCCATTATCCCCCTTAATTAATGACTGCATCTCCCTGGATGGTGTGTCATTAACCTCTTACACTTATGGTGGCGCTATTTCATTTTTGGAAGAAAAACGTTCCCGTTTTAAACAAGATATTTTGTCACAAAAAGATGCTCGACTATGCATATAATTGCTACTGTTCGAAAGAAAACACTCTGACGTGTCCAGAAATACAAATATCTTCTCTGTGCGTGCCCTTTAATGTGAGCTTCAGGCAAAACCAAGATGACTTGGCATCCAGGAAATGACAAGGATTTTTGAGGCTCTGTCTTTCATGATCTCCTTATATGGCTGTGAACGCAAGAGGAATGAGTCTGCCCTTTCTGTCGTTTCCCCAAGGTGTCTGCAGCATTGTGACGTATTTGTAGGCAGATCGTTGGAAGATTGACCATAAGAGACCACATTTACCACGTGTCCGCCCGGTGTCCTCGAAATTGGTTAGTCACCTGCCAGTATTTTGGGGCACAGAGAGAGAAGCAAGCTTCCACGAACTGCATGTCAATGAAGAGATATGTGAAAAAACACCTTGAGGATTGATTCCAAACAACGTTTGCCATGTTTGTCGATATTATGTAGTTAATCCGGAAAAAGTTTCACGTTGTAGGTGACTGCATTTTCGGACAGTGTGTCAGGCGCAATGTAGAAAACGGAACGATTTCTCCTACACACAGACGCTTTCAGGAAACACTGCGCATTTGGTATGTGGCTGGGAGTCTCCTCATTGAAAACATCAGAAGCTCTTCAAAGGTAAATGATTTTATTGATTTGGTTATCTGGCTTTTGTGAAAATCGTGCTACATGCTACACAAAATGCTATCTTTGCATACTCTTACACAAATTAGTCAATTTCTATGGTTCAAAAGCATATTTTGAAAATCTGAGATGACAGTGTTGTTAAGAAAAGGCTAAGCTTGAGAGCAAACTCATTATTTTAATTTTATTTGCGATTTTCAGAAATCGTTAACGTTGCGTTATGCTAATGAGCCTGAGGCTTAGTCACAATCCCGGATCCGGGATGGGGAGTTTCAAGAGGTTAATGTCTGCATCTCCATGGATGGTGTGTCATTAATGTCTGCATCTCCCTGGACAGTGTGTCATTAATGTCTGCATCTCCCTGGACAGTGTGTCATTAATGTCTGCATCTCCCTGGACAGTGTGTCATTAATGTCTGCATCTCCATGGATGGTGTGTCATTAATGTCTGCATCTCCATGGACAGTGTGTCATTAATGTCTGCATCTCCCTGGACAGTGTGTCATTAATGTCTGCATCTCCCTGGACAGTGTGTCATTAGGGCATAATTAAACTCAAGGTCAATAGAGTCATTAATTTATCTGTTAATGTATTCGGTCATTAGACTACGTCACAGTAATCCACCTCATCTATCTCTTCACCTCTGTAATCACAGGCCTCTACTTTCCCCTCATTCTCACAGTCTTCTCTAAACTTCTCTCTCCTCAGAATCATCTCTCTTCCCGTCTCTCTCTCTCTCCTCAGAATCATCTCTCTTCCCATCTCTCTCTCTCCTCAGAATCATCTCTCTTCTCGTCTCTCTCTCTCCTCAGAATCATCTCTCTTCTCGTCTCTCTCTCTCTCCTCAGAATCATCTCTCTTCTCGTCTCTCTCTCTCCTCAGAATCATATTTCTTCCCCAGTCTCTCTCTCTCTCCTCAGAATCATCTCTCTTCCCGATCTCTCTCTCTCTCCTCAGAATCATCTCTCTTCCAGTCCTCTCTCTCTCCCCAGTCCTCTCTCTCTTTCCCCAGTCCTCTCTCTTTTCCCCAATCAGTCCTCTCTCTCTCCCCAGTCCTCTCTCTCTCCCCAGAGTCCTCTCTCCTCCCCAGAGTCCTCTCTCTCTCCCCAGTCCTCTCTCTCTCCCCAGTCTCTCTCTCACCCCAGTCCTCTCTCTCCCAGAGTCTCTCTCTCCCCAGAGTCCTCTCTTTCCCCAGTCCTCTCTCTCTCCCCAGTCCTCTCTCTCTCCCCAGAGTCCCCTCTCTCCCCAGATCCCCATCTCTCTCTCCCCATCTCCCCAGTCTCTCTCTCTCCCCAGAGTCCTCTCTCTCCCCCATCCCCATCTCTCTTCCCCAGTCTCTCTCTCTCCCCAGAGTCATCTCTCTTCCCCATCTCTCTCCCCAGAGTCTCTCTCCTCCCCAGAGTCTCTCTCTTCCCCAGTCTCTCTCTTTCCCCAGAATCTCCCCAGTCCTCTCTCTCTCCCCAGAGTCCTCTCTCTTTCCCCAGTCCTCTCTCTTTCCCCAGTCAGACAGTCTCTCTCTCTCCCCAGTCCTCTCTCTTCCCCAGTCTCTCTCTCTCTCCCTCAGTCCTCTCTCTCTCCCCAGTCCTCTCTCTTTCCCCAGTCCTCTCTCTTTCCCCAGTCCTCTCTCTCTCCCCAGTCCTCTCTCTCTCCCCAGAGTCCTCTCTCTCTCCCCAGTCCTCTCTCTCTCCCCAGTCCTCTCTCTCTCCCCAGTCCTCTCTCTCTCCCCAGAGTCTCTCTCTCTCCCCAGTCCTCTCTCTCTCCCCAGAGTCCTCTCTCTTTCCCCAGTCCTCTCTCTTCCCAGTCCTCTCTCTCTCCCCAGTCCTCTCTCTCTCCCCAGTCTCTCTCTCTCCCCAGTCTCTCCCCAGTACTCTCTCTCTCCCCAGTCCTCTCTCTCTCCCCCCTCTCTCTCTCCCCAGTCCCTCTCTCTCCCCAGTCTCTCTCTCTCCCCAGTCCTCTCTCTCTCCCCAGAGTCCTCTCTCCTCCCCAGTCTCTCTCTCTCCCAGAGTCCTCTCTCTCCCCCAGTCCTCTCTCTCTCCCCAGAGTCCTCTCTCTTTCCCCAGTCCTCTCTCTTTCCCCAGTCCTCTCTCTCTCCCCAGATTCTCTCTCTCTCCCCAGTCCTCTCTTTCCCCAGAGTCCTCTCTCTTTCCCCAGTCCTCTCTCTCTCCCCAGTCCTCTCTCTCTCCCCAGAGTCCTCTCTCTCTCCCCAGTCCTCTCTCTCTCCCCAGTCCTCTCTCTCTCCCCAGTCCTCTCTCTCTCCCCAGAGTCCCCAGTCTTCTCTCTCTCCCCAGTCCTCTCTCTCCCCAGTCCTCTCTCTCTCCCCAGAGTCCTCTCTCTCCCCAGTCCTCTCTCTCTCCCCAGTCCTCTCTCTCTCCCCAGTCCTCTCTCTCTCCCCAGTCCCTCTTTCTCTCCCCAGTCCTCTCTCTCTCCCCAGAGTCCCTCTCTTCCCCAGTCCTCTCTCTTTCCCCAGTCCTCTCCTCTCCCCAGTTCTCTCTCCCCAGAGTCCTCTCTCTCCCCAGTCCTCTCTCTCTCCCCAGTCCTCTCTCTCTCCCCCAGTCCTCTCTCTCTCCCCAGAGTCCTCTCCCCAGAGTCTCTCTCCCCAGTCTCCCCAGTCCTCTCTCTCTCCCCAGTCCTCTCTCTCTCCCCAGAGTCCTCTCTCTCCCCAGTCCCTCTCTCTCCCCAGTCCTCCTCTCTCTCCCCAGTCCTCTCTCTCTCCCCAGTCCTCTCTCTCTCCCCAGTCCTCTCTCTCTCCCCAGTCCTCTCTCTTTCCCCAGTCCTCTCTCTTTCCCCAGTCCTCTCTATCTCTCTCTCCCCAGAGTCCTCTCTCTCTCCCCAGTCCTCTCTCTCTCCCCAGTCCTCTCTCTCTCCCCAGTCCCCTCTCCCCAGTCCTCTCTCCTCCCCAGAGTCCTCTCTCCCCAGTAGTCTCTCTCTCCCCAGTCCCTCTCTCTCTCCCCAGAGTCCTCTCTCTCCCCAGTCCTCTCTCTCTCCCCAGTCCTCTCTCTCTCCCCAGAGTCCCTCTCTCTCCCCAGTCCTCTCTCTCCCCAGAGTCCTCCCCCAGTCCTCTCTCTCTCCCCAGAGTCCCTCTCTCTCCCCAGTCCTCTCTCTCCCCAGAGTCCTCTCTCTCCCCAGAGTCCTCTCTCTCCCCAGTCCTCTCTCTTTCCCCAGTCCCCTCTCCCCAGTCCTCTCTCTCTCCCCAGTCCCTCTCTTTCCCCAGTCCTCTCTCTCTCCCCAGTCCTCCCCAGTCCCTCTCTCTTTCCCCAGAGTCCCTCTCTCCCCAGTCCTCTCTCTCCCCAGTCCTCTCTCTCTCCCCAGAGTCCTCTCTCTCCCCAGTCCTCTCTCTCTCCCCAGTCCCTCTCTCTCTCCCCAGTCCTCTCTCTCTCCCCAGAGTCTCTCTCTTCCCCAGTCTCTCTCTCCCCAGAGTCCTCTCTCTCTCCCCAGTCCCTCTCTCTCTCCCCAGAGTCCTCTCTCTCCCCCAGAGTCCTCTCTTTCCCCAGTCCTCTCTCTTTCCCCAGTCTCTCTCTCTCCCCAGTCCCTCTCTCTCCCCAGAGTCCTCTCTCTTTCCCCAGTCCTCTCTCTCTCCTCAGTCCTTTCTCTCTCCCCAGTCTCTCTCTTTCCCCAGAGTCCTCTCTCTTTCCCCAGTCATCTCTCTCTCCCCAGTCTCTCTCCCCAGAGTCTCTCTCTCCCCAGTCCTCTCTCTCTCCCCAGTCCTCTCTCTCTCCCCAGTCCTCTCTCTCTCCCCAGAGTCCTCTCTCTCTCCCCAGTCTTCTCTCTCTCCCCAGTCCTCTCTCTCCCCAGTCTCTCTCTCTCCCCAGAGTCCCTCTCTCTCCCCAGTCCTCTCTCTCCCCAGTCCTCTCTCTCCCCAGTCCTCTCTCTCTCCCCAGTCCTCTTTCTCTCCCCAGTCTCTCCTCTCCCCAGAGTCTTTCCCCAGTCTCTCTCTTTCCCCAGTCCTCTCTCTCCCCAGTCCTCTCTCTCTCCCCAGAGTCCCCAGTCCTCTATCTCTCCCCAGTCCTCTCTCTTTCCCCAGTCCCCGGTCCTCTCTCTTTCCCCAGTCCTCTCTCTCTCCCCAGTCCTCTCTCTCTCCCCAGTCCTCTCTCTCTCCCCAGAGTCCTCTCTCTCTCCCCAGAGTCCTCTCTCTCCCCAGTCCTCTCTCTCTCCCCAGTCCTCTCTCTCTCCCCAGTCCCCAGTCCCTGCACTCTATCCCCAGTGTAGAGACTGAGAGATGGTAATGACAGTAAAAAAGGAGGTCAGTGACACGTGAAGGGGACACTGGTGGCCCTGTATGGTGGCCACGGGGCCCTGTATGGTGGCCAGGGGGCCCTGTATGGTGGCCAGGGGGCCCTGTATGATGGCCACGGGGCCCTGTATGGTGGCCAGGGGGCCCTGTATGGTGGCCACGGGGCCCTGTATGGTGGCCACGGGGCCCTGTATGGTGGCCACGGGGTCCTGTATGGTGGCTGGAGGGCCCTGTATGGTGGCTGGAGGGCCCTGTATGGTGGCCAGGGGGCCCTGTATGGTGGCTGGAGGGCCCTGTATGGTGGCCAGGCCCTGTTATCCATGGGCCCAGAGTGAATGTGTGTGTTAACAGTGGCATATGCCATTGTCTGGCCATCTGGGGGTCCTGCTCACTCCTTCTTACATGAATCTGTGGCAGGGACACTGGGCCTCCTGCTTTCCTTTAATTAAGATGCAGTGGCTGGAGGAGGGCCCTGGTATGGTGCTCCCCTCTCTCCCTCCTTCTGGAGTTTAGGCTTCATTACCAACACTGACTCTGGGGTTTAAACCCAATATGAGTAACACATTACCAACACTGACTCTGGGGTTTAAACACCAATATGAACTGAGTACACACCTGGACTCTGGGGGTGTACACACACATTACCAACACTGACTCTGGGGTTTAAACACCAATATGAACTGAGTAACACACATTACCAACACTGACTCTGGGTTTAAACACCAATATGAACTGAGTAACACACATTACCAACACTGACTCTGGGGCCCTGAGCCTGATTGGGGTGAACTGAGCACCATTACCAACACTGACTCTGGGCCAATATGAACTGAGAACCCTGACTCTGGGGTTTAAGCAGTACACACACATTACCAACCTGCTGGGGTTTAAACACCAATATGAACTGAGTCTTACCAACACTGACTGGGGTTTAAACACCAATATGAACTGAGTACACACACATTACCAACACTGACTCTGGGGACACAATATGAACTGAGTACACACACATTACCAACACTGACTCTGGGGTTTAAACACCAATATGAACTGTAACACACATTACCAACACTGACTCTGGGGTTTAAACTTTGAACTGAGTTACCAACACTGACTCTGGGGTTTCAATATGAACTGAGTACACACACATTTTCTGACTCTGGGGTTTAAACACCAAGAGGTTTAAACACCAATATGAACTGAGTACACACACATTACCAACACTGACTCTGGGGTTTAAACACCAATATGAACTGAGTACACACACATTACCAACACTGACTCTGGGGTTTAAACACCAATATGAACTGAGTACACACACATTACCAACACTGACTCTGGGGTTTAAACACCAATATGAACTGAGTACACACACATTACCAACACTGACTCTGGGGTTTAAACACCAATATGAACTGAGTACACACACATTACCAACACTGACTCTGGGGTTTAAACACCAATATGAACTGAGTACACACACATTACCAACACTGACTCTGGGGTTTAAACACCAATATGAACTGAGTACACACACATTACCAACACTGAGTTTAAACACCAATATGAACTGAGTACACACACATTACCAACACTGACTCTGGGGTTTAAACACCAATATGAACTGAGTACTTACACATTACCAACACTGACTCTGGGGTTTAAACACCAATATGAACTGAGTACACACACATTACCAACACTGACTCTGGGGTTTAAACACCAATATGAACTGAGTACACACACATTACCAACACTGACTCTGGGGTTTAAACACCAATATGAACTGAGTACACACACATTACCAACACTGACTCTGGGGTTTAAACACCAATATGAACTGAGTACACACACATTACCAACACTGACTCTGGGGTTTAAACACCAATATGAACTGAGTACTTACACATTACCAACACTGACCCTGGGGTTTAAACACCAATAAGAACTGAGTACACACACTCCACTGTTTGATCCATACACACAACACACACACATGCAAACATAAAGAAATGGCCTAACAGACAGACAACCCAGCCTGCTGAGAGAGGTTGTGGTGCCCACCTTGACTGGGTCATGTTTTCCATATAAAAGTGTTGGCTTGGTGCTCTCCTGCTGGTGGCTGGGTATAGGGCTGTCCCAGGGCTCTGCATGGGGGCCTAATCCCCTCAGTAAGTCATTCAGGCAGCACTGAGCGCAGATTGTAGCCTGGTAGTGTGACACCCTTCTTCCTCTCTGTACCCCTGTCAGACACACATCCAACCAGTCCAGCTCACGTGATGCTCATTACTGCTAATGGATCCCTAATGTATCGGCTTTCACTGGCTTTGTGGAGGCTTTGCTGTAACTGGCACAGCTGTGTGTGTGTGTGTGTGTGTGTGTGTGTGTGTGTGTGTGTGTGTGTGTGTGTGTGTGTGTGTGTGTGTGTGTGTGTGTGTGTGTGTGTGTGTGTGTGTGTGTGTGTGTGTGTGTGTGTGTGTGTGTGTGCGTGCGTGCGTGCGTGCGTGCGTGTGTGACGCACGTGCGCGTGTTGTTTTGTCTGGGGAGTTGACTGCGCTCACTTCAGTTGTCTTCAGTTGTTGTAGCAGTAGGTTTATTTTGAAGCCTTATGTAAAACTCCCCATCTGATATGCAGAGCTTTGTGCCTGGGCTTTTTCTCAAGGCTTTTTCATCATGAAATAATGATTCAGCAGTGATTAATATGAAATGATGAAACAATAACAGTAGATGAATGGTACCTCATTATATTTCCATTAGGAGACAAGGAGAGACTGCACTGAAGAGGAAGTCACAGCACACACACACACACACACACACACACACACACACACACACACACACACACACACACACACACACACACACACACACACACACACACACACACACACACACATTACATTGCATTCCTCTCTCCTTTAAACCAGGAACAGTTGTCCCAAGTCCTCTACTGGGTTTACCTGTATTCTGTCTGTATGATAGATTACTGGAAAATCTCTCTCTCTACCTCTCTCTCACTCATTCTCTCTCTCTCATTCTATCTCTCTATTTCTCTCTCTCTCTCACACACTCTCTCTCGCTCTTTCTCTCTCTTGCACTTTCTCTCTCTGTTTCGTTCTCTTTCTCTCTCTCTTTCTCTCTCTCTATTTCTCTCTCTTTCATGTCCTCCCTGTCCCTCCCTCTGTGAAGTGCCTGTAGTCGTTGTGACTGGAAGCTCTAAAGACATTGTCCACCAAAATCTTGTAAATCAGCAAAACTGACTATGCCAGCCCATGAAATAACACATCGATAAAAATACTCTCGTAGGCCTCCCGATTGGCGCTGCGGTCTAAGGCACTGCATAGCAGTGCTTGAAGCATCACAACATACCCGGGTTCGTCGCCCAGCGTCGTCGGGGTTAGGGGGGGTTTGGTCGGCTGAAGGTCCAGAGCAATGCGTCCATGCCCCATTGCGCTCTAGTGACTCCTTGTGGCGGCCCGGGCGCCTGCTGGCTGACAAAACGGTGTTTCCCATGACACATTGGTACGGCTGGCTTCCGGGTGAGGCAGGCAGTGTGTCAAGAAGCATGACTGCTTGGCAGGGTCGTGTTTCGGAGAACGCATGGCTCTCGACCTTCGACTCTCCCGAGTCCTTAGGGGAGTGGCAGCGATGGGACAAGACTTTTACTACCAATTGGCGAAAAAAGGTGTAAAAGTACAAAAAAATGTCATAAAAAATCATGTGTGGATGACACTTCAGTCTGCTCATGTGGTAACAACATGTCTGTGACAATGTTACTCTACTGACTTTATCGATCAGTTACATCACTTCTCACTTTTTTTTATTCAGAACCTGAAGATTATGGTCTTCCATAGATTAGATGTAATAAGTGAGCTTCCATACACTCAGAATCAAGGCAAATTCATGGCTTCTACCATGTCTAAGTCATTCTTTAGTCAGTCTTTAGCCCTGGTGTGGGGCGAGAGCCAGGTCTGGAGCAGACGTTTAAGGCCAGATGAGAGGCTGCAGTGTGTCTGGCTGCCACGTCTTGTGTCTGCCAGACTCATGGAGGCAACCTCGACTCAGGGGTAGAAGTAACATAGTAAATATAAATCTGGGACACCATAATTAGTATGATGTGTTACGTATTAATTTCTGGATGTCCATCATCCATTTCATATGATATGCTACAAATTACAATTTGTACATTAGATTAAGAATTTGCAAAATGTATGACATGTTGCGAATTCCACATAATTCCAATCTGTGACTAACATTAGCTAGGTGGCTAATGTTAGCTAGGCTAAGAGTTAGAGTTAGGTTAAAGGTTTAAGGTTAAGGTTAAGGTTAGGGGAAGGGTTAGGTAACATGGTAAGTAGTTGCAAAGTAGCTAAAAAGTAGTAACTAGTTGCTAAGTTCCTAATTAGCTAAAATGCTAAAGTTGCCTGAGATATGTTTACACAACCTTTGTGTTCTGCCAAGCCATCTACCCTGACCAACCATCCTACTCCTACTAGAACCACCAAAACAGTCATTTTGACTGCTCTTGATTCATTTATTTGTATTACTCTGCCATTTTTTTACTCATGCCCCCCCCCCCCCTATCCTTGACCTTTCATAAATAAGTCGATATTACACACTGCCGTTGTTAGAATCTTAATATCACAAACAGAACTGAAGCTATAGCCAGTTTTAGGAGGTCATGTAATTTTTTATGGTGTTCCCCCATTGCCCTTCCTTCTCCCAACAGTAGGGCCTGCTCCACTCCTTCTCCCAACAGTAGGGCCTGCTCCACTCCTTCTCCCAACAGTAGGGCCTGCTCCACTCCTTCTCCCAACAGTAGGGCCTGCTCCACTCCTTCTCCCAACAGTAGGGCCTGCTCCACTCCTTCTCCCAACAGTAGGGCCTGCTCCACCCCTTCTCCCCAGGGCCTGCTCCACCCCTTCTCCCAACAGTAGGGCCTGCTCCACTCCTTCTCCCAACAGTAGGGCCTGCTCCACCCCTTCTCCCAACAGTAGGGCCTGCTCCACTCCTTCTCCCAACTAGGGCCTGCTTCCTTCTCCCAACAGTAGGGCCTGCTCCACCCCTTCTCCCAACAGTAGGGCCTGCTAGGGCCCACTTCTTCTCCCAACAGTAGGGCCTGCTCCACTCCTTCTCCCAACAGTAGGCCTGCCTGCTCCACTTCTTCTCCCAACAGTAGGGCCTGCTCCTCCTTCTCCCCACTCCACTCCTTCTCCCAACAGTAGGGCCTGCTCCACCCCTTCTCCCAACACTGCTCCACCCCTTCTCCCAACAGTAGGGCCTGCTCCACTTCTTCTCCCAACAGTAGGTTCTGCTCCACCCCTTCTCCCAACAGTAGGGCCTGCTCCACTTCTTCTCCCAACAGTAGGGCCTGCTCCACCCCTTCTCCCAACAGTAGGGCCTGCTTCTTCTCCCAACAGTAGGTTTGCTCCACCCCTTCTCCCAACAGTAGGGCCTGTGCTGCCCATTTGAAAGCTGATAATCCCCCTGACAAATGCCTCAAAACTGAACCTAAACTTGTGCCGAAACTAATTTCACACATAACAGATGACATAAACGAAGTAAAGTATGATGTGAGTTGATGAGCGAGGGGATGCAAAAGAAGCATCATTATGTCATCACCAATTGTGAATGAAGAACAGCTCCATTCTATTGAACTGATCCATTGTAATTCTAATCTTAAAATGGTATGTACCCTGTATCAGTTCACCAAATCAAAGCAGTCTTATCAGTCTACTCTGGGCTGTTACTCTGTAGACTATACATCAACAGCATGCGTAATTGTACATGCTGAATGGCTTTCAATCACTTAGAAAATATCCACATCGTGCACTAGTGTCAGAGAATGTAGTGATGAGGTTTGTGTTACCTTGTGATTTCAAGGGAAGCAATGTCACCATGGACAATTTCTTCACTTCACTTCATTGACAAACAAGTTGCTTGCAAAGAAAACAAGTCTGGCCGGGCACTAAGAACAAACGGGAGCTCCCTCCCTCTGGGCAAAATAAGGCACCTGCACAACCGTTGTCCTCCACAATGGTGCTGAAGAATGATAAGATAACGGGACACAATCAAGAGAAACCCGGATACTATTACGCACTACAACCAAACAAAGTTATGTCAAAGTGTGTCAAGCAAGTGAAAGTTATGAAAATTGTGTCCACTGTTAGGACAAGGGAATGTAGCGAAATTAAATCCAACTGAAGCCATGGCATGAAGATGCGCACAAGCAGGAGCTGACAATAATTAACTATTTTTGACTGCTGTCATATCAACACTTATATTCATTATAATGCCATTATTGCTTTTGTGCCGAGTTTCACTATTTATCAAGGCCACTTGGCATGGATAATGATGTTTAAGCTACTGATGTTTCCATCATTTGACCGTGCCTCTTGGGGGTTGGGCTATTTTATATTTGATTTTGTCTTTATAAAAATAAGCTGTTGCCATGATCCAAGCAGGTACTTTCTGTTTCACAGTTGTTACAAAGGCACCCCACAAATAAAATGGATTGAACACTGGAATTTTGGCTTTTAAATGTATTCATTTTTTACATATAGCCTACAGTAACGTAAACAAATGAAAATGCTAATATGTTATTTGAAATAAAATAAAAAATCAGATTCTAATGTTACCCAAGGGCTTCATAAACACAATCAAATGATTATGGTTGTGATAGCTTATATGAAATGTATTAATTACACTGTTAGAATGTTGCAGTCAGAATAACTGCTCATTAGCTTGAAGGGGGTCCATCGATGCCCATTGGTTCTAGTGTTAAGTAACGCTCTATCTTATGTAACCATACCAAATGTAACATATCGTACTGATTTGAGTGGCGCAAATGTACGTTTACTATGCTATGTCTAGTCTATGAGACCAGGAGGTCACTCTGGGCTTCCTGTTGCAGTAGGCTGAGCTGAGGGCCATTTTACTTTACAGCAGATGCTCAGGGATCCGCTCTTCAGTTTATGTTGGACCACATATCCACATCGCTATTTATGGGCAGGGTATTTGTCAAGCTCTTTATACATGTGCAGGTAGGATAAACTCCTCCTAGAGGGCTCATAAAATGGACCGGTGTCCACGTCCCATATGTTCTGTTGTCAGTGTGTTCATGCTGGGGAGGTGTATCTTGGTTGGATGCCCTCATTACCAAACAAGCACAGGAAGACATGGTTGGTTTCTCTCCACCACAGGGAGCCCTGATCTTACAGAACACCACAATGGAGTCATTGTGACATCCCAGCGCCCTCTTTCATCCTCTGCATCCTCCTCTCTGTGCCTCCCGCCCGCGTTCCCTTCATCCTGAAGTTCTGCTCAACGTCTCTTCAATGTGATGTAACACATCATTTGTATCTCTGTCGTAGATACTGTGAATGAGGACAGAGCTGTTTTCTCAGGCGGTGAGAGAGTGAGCCTGTCCATGGCTCTGACTCTGGCTTTATGTTCATAATTGGGCCATGGAGGCTGGCACTGAACATGTGGCCCTAGAGACTGAAGGAAAATGTCTGGACTTCCTCAGGTATAATATCAGTGTGTTTCCATAGTGGAGCCCTTCTCCAAGACAAACAACTTCAGATAGAGTCAATAATATGATTCTCTCTCTCTCTCTCTCTCTCTCTCTCTCTCTCTCTCTCTCTCTCTCTCTCTCTCTCTCTCTCAATTCTTATGGCTTTATTGCTATGGGATGCATATGTTTACATTGGAAAAGCAAGTGAAATAGATACACAAAAGTGAAATAAACAATAAAAAATTAACATTACACTCACAAAACTTTCAAAGGAATTAGAGACATTTCAAATGTCGTATTATGTCTATATGTAGTGTTGTAATGTGCAAACAGTTAAAGTACAAAAGGGAAAATAACATAAATATAGGTTGTATTTCCAATGGTGTTTGTTCTTCACTGGTTACCCTTTTCTTGTGGCAACAGGTCACAAATCTTCCTGCTGTGATGGCACACTGTGGTATTTCACCCAATAGACATGGCAGTTTATCAAAATGGATTTGGTTTCGAATTCTTTGTGGGTCTGTGTAATCTGAGGAAAAATGTGTCAAATATGGTCGTACGTTATATATCCTCTCTTCTTTTGAGAGCCAGGTCTGCCTATGGCGGCCAGTCTCAATAGCAAGTCTATCTCTCTCTCTCTCTCTCTATCTCTCTCTCTCTCTCATTCTCTCTCAATAGCAAGGCTATCTCTCTCTCTCTTCGATGAGCCTGGTTGCTTGCTACAGGATCTCAGTATTCTCCTCACTGAACTGAGAGAAGTTGAACCACTCACAGACTGACTCCCAGTCCCTCGAGGACCTAGCTGAGTGACTTATGGATTTGTGCTGTATGTGTTGGCAGCCAGAAACGAGAGGCCCATATCCAAACAGAACACAGGACCTTGACTAAAGCTAAACCAAGGGACGGCAGCCGACGGCCAAACGTGGAAATATGGGCTAGTTTGGTTAGCAGTAAAAAGATACATGCCACAAACAGCCTGTCTCTATTCTAAACACATACAAACTAACTACAGTGGGCAGTTCCATAGAGGAAAGAGAGGTTATAAGATTGAGGTAAACTATTCTGGGACTGGCTTGGTGTGTCATTCAATGATGATTGCCCAAGTACTGTAAGCTAGGTTATTGTAGGTTATTGTAGGTTAGTGTAGGTTAGTGTAGGTTAGTGTAGGTTAGTGTAGATTGGTATAGGTTAGTGTACGTTAGTGTAGGTTAGTGTAGGTCAGTGTAGGTCAATATTGGTCAGTGCAGGTTAGTGCAGGTCAGTGTAGGTTAGTATAGGTTAGTATAGGTTAATATAGGTAAGGCCCTGATCTCTGCAGGGTACAGGGATTCCATTTCATCGCTGAAACATTTAATACTTATGTCTCTGTCTGTGCTTCCTATGTATTTGCCAAGGCACAAGGGATGGCATTGTACAAGAGGGACATATCTGTGTTTTCTTCTCCTTGTAAAGGGCTTCAGTGCTTCAATGCTGCAGTGGGACAGATATCATTTCTCTTTATACACACAACAATCACTGGTCTATTGTTCCCAGAAGGCCGTTCTGTTTTGTAGCTCTTGTCAAGAGAAGTGATGAACAGAAGAAAACAAGTTAATTGCAGTGTAACAGTAAACCAACATGACATGCCAGAGTCTGCTCATTTATTCCCTTGCTACTGCCTCAACTTCCTCAAATACAAATTCTTTTAATGTTTTGGCTTGTTCTGCCTCTCCTTTTATCTTCTGATGTTAAAAGTGCGCTGGTGCTCCAGAAGTTACCACTGTAATCAAATCTAGGTTTATTTCAATTTGTGGTAGAGTGTGCGTGTGTAGGCTGTACTGTGTATGGGTTGGTTTGGTGATGTTGTAAAGCCATTAGTACCCTCCATTCAGGCAATCAACATCAGATTTTAAATACTCTTAAGCTGTTAACCTATAATACATGTTGAAGAGTAAACCGCCTATATATTGTATTTCAATGACATCCCATTGCTTTGAACTGTGGGTCGATAGAAAACGTACCATTTTTTGGGGTGGCTGTGTGAGAGATGAGAAAGACAGGACATAGAACTACAGGACAGGGTACATGGTATATGAAAGCCTGACTGTTTTGTGTCAACCCCGTGGGGTTAGTGGTGTTGACGAACAATATCCTCAACACTCTGCTCCAGATCCCTTCATGGCTCCTAAGTGGCTTTCTGCCATATAACCTCTTTTCTCCCTGCGTCTCTCTGTAAACCAACTACTTACACAGGTTCCCCGCTATGACAGCTGGAGAACGGATGGATGGAGAACAAATAAAAGTGACTTGTCTCTGTTGACTATAGTCAGGATGACTGGTTTTAGCTTCAGGCCCTGTTGACTATAGTCAGGATGTTTTAGCTTCAGGCCCTGTTGACTATAGTCAGGATGACTGGTTTTAGCTTCAGGCCCTGTTGACTATAGTCAGGATGACTGGTTTTAGCTTCAGGCCCTGTTGACTATAGTCAGGATGAATGGTTTTAGCTTCAGGCCCTGTTGACTATAGTCAGGATGACTGGTTTTAGCTTCAGGCCCTGTTGACTATAGTCAGGATGAATGGTTTTAGCTTCAGGCCCTGTTGACTATAGTCAGGATGACTGGTTTTAGCTTCAGGCCCTGTTGACTATAGTCAGGATGACTGGTTTTAGCTTCAGGCCCTGTTGACTATAGTCAGGATGACTTTTAGCTTCAGGCCCTGTTGACTATAGTCAGGGATGACTCAGGCCCTGTTGACTTTTAGCTTCAGGACCCTGTTGACTATAGTCAGGATGACTGGTTTTTTCAGGCCCTGTTGACTATAGTCAGGATGAATGGTTTTAGCTTCAGGCCCTGTTGACTATAGTCAGGATGACTGGTTTTAGCTTCAGGCCCTGTTGACTATAGTCAGGATGTTTTAGCTTCAGGCCCTGTTACTATAGTCAGGATGTTTTAGCTTCAGGCCCTGTTGACTATAGTCAGGGAATGGTTTTAGCTTCAGGCCCTGTTGACTATAGTCAGGATGACTGGATGTTTTAGCTTCAGGCCCTGTTGACTATAGTCAGGATGTTTTTTAGGCCCTGTTGACTATAGTCACTGGTTTTAGCTTCAGGCCCTGTTGACTATAGTCAGGATGACTGGTTTTAGCTTCAGGGATGACCTTCAGGCCCTGTTGACTATAGTCAGGATGAGACTATAGTCAGGATGACTGGTTTTAGCTTCAGGCCCTGTTGACTATAGTCAGGATGATGGTTTTAGCTTCAGGCCCTGTTGACTATAGTCAGATTCAGGCCCTGTTGACTATATCAGGATGGTTTTAGCTTCAGGCCCTGTTGACTATAGTCAGGATGACTGGTTTTAGCTTCAGGCCCTGTTGACTATAGTCAGGATGACTGGTTTTAGCTTCAGGCCCTGTTGACTATAGTCAGGATGTTTAGCTTCAGGCCCTGTTGACTATAGTCAGGGATGTTTTAGCTTCAGGCCCTGTTGACTATAGTCAGGATGAGTCAGGATGAATGGTTTTAGCTTCAGGCCCTGCCCTGTTGACTATAGTCACTGGTTTAGCTTCAGGCCCTGTTGACTATAGTCAGGATGAGCTTCAGGCCCTGTTGACTATAGTCAGGATTGGTTTTAGCTTCAGGCCCTGTTGACTATAGTCAGGATGATGGTTTTAGCTTCAGGCCCTGTTGACTATAGTCAGGATGAATGGTTTTAGCTTCAGGCCCTGTTGACTATAGTCAGGATGAATGGTTTTAGTCAGGCCCTGTTGACTATAGTCAGGATGGTTTTAGCTTCAGGCCCTGTTGACTATAGTCAGGATGAAGTTTTAGCCCTGTTGACTATAGTCAGGATGAATGGTTTTAGCTTCAGGCCCTGTTGACTATAGTCAGGATGACTATAGTTGAATGGTTTTAGCTTCAGGCCCTGTTGACTATAGTTGACTATAGTCAGGATGACTGGTTTTAGCTTCAGGCCCTGTTGACTATAGTCAGATGATGTTTTAGCTTCAGGCCCTGTTGACTATAGTCAGGATGAATGGTTTTAGCTTCAGGCCCTGTTGACTATAGTCAGGATGTGGTTTTAGCTTCAGGCCCTGTTGACTATAGTCAGGATGACTGGTTTTAGCTTCAGGCCTGTTGACTATAGTCAGGATGACTGGTTTTAGCTTCAGGCCCTGTTGACTATAGTCAGGGATGTTTTAGCTTCAGGCCCTGTTGACTATAGTCAGGATGACTGGTTTTAGCTTCAGTTGCCCTGTTGACTATAGTCAGGATGTTTTAGCTTCAGGCCCTGCTTCAGGCCCTGTTGACTATAGTCTGGTTTTAGCTTCATGACTATAAGTCAGGATGTTTTAGCTTCAGGCCCTGTTGACTATAGTCAGGATGAATGGTTTTAGCTTCAGGCCCTGTTGACTATAGTCAGGATGACTGGTTTTAGCTTCAGGCCCTGTTGACTATAGTCAGGATGACTGGTTTTAGCTTCAGGCCCTGTTGACTATAGTCAGGATGACGGTTTTTCAGGCCCTGTTGACTATAGTCAGGATGAATGGTTTTAGCTTCAGGCCCTGTTGACTATAGTCAGGATGACTGGTTTTAGCTTCAGGCCCTGTTGACTATAGTCAGGATGAATGGTTTTAGCTTCAGGCCCTGTTGACTATAGTCAGGATGAATGGTTTTTTAGCTTCAGGCCCTGTTGACTATAGTCAGGATGACTGGTTTTAGCTTCAGGCCCTGTTGACTATAGTCAGGATGACTGGTTTTAGCTTCAGGCCCTGTTGACTATAGTCAGGATGTTTTAGCTTCAGGCCCTGTTGACTATAGTCAGGATGTTTTAGCTTCAGGCCCTGTTGACTATAGTCAGGATGAATGGTTTTAGCTTCAGGCCCTGTTGACTATAGTCAGGATGAATGGTTTTAGCTTCAGGCCCTGTTGACTATAGTCAGGATGACTGGTTTTAGCTTCAGGCCCTGTTGACTATAGTCAGGATGACTGGTTTTAGCTTCAGGCCCTGTTGACTATAGTCAGGATGTTTTAGCTTCAGGCCCTGTTGACTATAGTCAGGATGACTGTTTTAGCTTCAGGCCCTGTTGACTATAGTCAGGATGTTTTTAGCTTCAGGCCCTGTTGACTATAGTCAGGATCTGTTTTAGCTTCAGGCCCTGTTGACTATAGTCAGGATTGGTTTTAGCTTCAGGCCCTGTTGACTATAGTCAGGATGACTGGTTTTAGCTTCAGGCCCTGTTGACTAAGTCAGGATGACTGAGCTTCAGGCCCTGTTGGTCAGGATGAATGGTTTTAGCTTCAGGCCCTGTTGGTCCCTCAGGCCCTGTTGACTATAGTCAGGATGATGTTTTAGCTTCAGGCCCTGTTGACTATAGTCAGGATGAATGGTTTTAGCTTCAGGCCCTGTTGACTATAGTCAGGATGAATGGTTTTAGCTTCAGGCCCTGACTATAGTCAGGATGAATGTTTTAGCTTCAGGCCCTGTTGACTATAGTCAGGATGAATGGTTTTAGCTTCAGGCCCTGTTGACTATAGTCCTATAGTCAGGATGTTTTAGCTTCAGGCCCTGTTGACTATAGTCAGGATGACTGGTTTTAGCTTCAGGCCCTGTTGACTATAGTCAGGATGAATGGTTTTATCAGGCCCTGTTGACTATAGTCAGGATGAATGGTTTTAGTTTCAGGCCCTGTTGACTATAGTCAGGATAAATGGTTTTAGCTTCAGGCCCTGCAGGCTCGGAGCAGTAGGTTTTGCTATCTGAAAGCATCTGAAGGCTATTTTTGGTCCCTGTTTTTATCTGAAAGCATCTGAAGGCTCGTTTTGGTCCCTGTTTTTATCTGAAAGCATCTGAAGGCTCTTTTTGGTCCCTGTGTTTATCTGAAAGCGCCTGAAGGCCGAAGCTTCTCTGAACCCATGTAGACCCACAACTATACACAGGATATGAGCTCATCGATGTACGAATCAGAGTGACAGGAAAGTACCACAGTGTTCTTTACTCTTCCCCTCCTCTACTCCTCCCCTCTTCCCTCTACTCCTCCCCTCCTGCCCTCTCAATCATTTATTTCACTCCTTATCATGTTGGAGTAGTCTAATATTGACCTAATGGGAGAGGCCTTAGTCAGCGCCCAGTGGCCCACAGTACAGAGACTAGATCCTGACTGCAGGTCATTGTTAGCTGCTCTCATTAGACCCTTAGCTGACTCCATGGCCAGAGGGTAAGCTTCCTAAGGCTGGGCAGACTTGACTAATGCATTCTCTACTAATGACTAGGGAAGTACCCTTTTAACTCTTGTGAGACAAGACGGATGTCTTCTGAACTGTCCTGGAAAACAATAAAGATACATATCTCCCTTAGCCTCTAGTTTCAAACACTGACTGACCTTTTATTTTACTAGGCAAGTCAGTTAAGAACAAATTATTTTTTACAATGACGGCCTACCCCAGCCAACACTGTGCCAATTGTGCGCCGCCCTATGGGACTCCCAATCATAGTCGGATGTGATGTAGCCTGGATTCAAACCAGGGACTGCAGTGAAGCCTCTTGCACTGAGATGCCTTAGACCACTGCACCACTCAGGAGCCCCCAAAAAATCATATTCTTGCTGCTGTCAGTATTATTGAGGAACATCTTGTGTCTGAGCCGTGGGTACTTGGCATCAGCTCTCTATTTTCTAAAAGGAAGTCCAGCCCCCCCAGCTTTACTATAATGAGCAGAATTTTTATTTCTACCCAGACAGTCAGTCAGATGGGACACAGACAATTGAAACGTGTTCCAAGACGGCCTGTCAAGAAATACCTGTCGAAAATAAAAGGATGTCTGTTGAATGTGATGAAGCCCTCTGAGGTGCAAGTCTGTATCCAGCTGTAGTCTATGCAGGGGACTATGTGTTTTACTTACAACAGTGTTGGAGATTTAGGGTACCAGTGTATGTGTTTATTCTGATCCCTGCCCTCCAAAGACTGTCTGTGTGTGTGTCTGTATGTAATCCAACGTAGCAGGCATGAAAAGACGTCTGAGAGGAGGAAACGGAAGATATGTTGAAAATACTGTATCCCTGGAAACCGGAAACAACCGCTTTCTTCCAACCCTGCAGGGAGTGATCTCTATGTTACCTGTAGTTGGAGCTGAACATCTCAGTGTCTGACTGATGTAGAGAGAGAGAGGGGAAGAGAGAGAAGGACTGGCCCATGTCAGAGGAAAGAGAGAGAGAGGGGAAGAGAGAGAAGGACTGGCCCATGTCAGAGGAAAGAGAGAGAGAGAGGGGAAGAGAGAGAAGGACTGGCCCATGTCAGAGGAAAGAGAGAGAGAGAGAGAGAGAGAGAGAGAGAGAGAGAGAGAGAGGGGTGGGGGGGACTGGCCCATGTCAGAGGAAAGAGAGAGAGAGAGAGAGAGAGAGAGAGAGAGAGAGAGAGAGAGAGAGAGGGGGGGACTGGCCCATGTCAGAGGAAAGAGAGAGAGAGAGAGAGAGAGGGGGGACTGGCCCATGTCAGAGGAAAAAGAGAGAGAGAGAGAGAGAGAGAGAGAGAGAGGGGGGGACTGGCCCATGTCAGAGGGAAAAGAGAGAGAGAGAGATAGAGAGAGAGAGAGAGAGAGAGAGAGCGAGAGAGAGAGAGAGAGGGGGACTGGCCCATGTCAGAGGAAAGAGAGAGAGAGAGAGAGAGAGAGAGAGAGAGAGAGAGAGAGAGAGAGAGAGGGGGGACTGGCCCATGTCAGAGAAAGAGAGAGAAGGACTGACCCATGTCAGAGAAAAGATAAATAGAGTGAAAGAGAGAGAGAGAGAGAGAAGGACTGGTCCATGTCAGAGAAGGGATTCACTCTGGTGCCTTATTGATTTTCTCCCTCCCTCCTGCCCTCCCGCCCTCCCTCCCTCCTGCCCTCCCGCCCTCCCTCCCTCCTGCCCTCCCTCACTCCCTCTCTCTCTTCCATCTATCCATTCATTCAGCCCTCACTCTCTCAGTTAGACATGAGATGAGCATGCTCCCCACAGACCAGCCACGAGGCTGCAGTCAGTCAGTCTGTCCGTCTCCAGCTGGGCTTGGCAGTAAGAGGCGTAGATTTCTCCCGGGGCTGGGGAACACGATAGATACTGTTACAAGAGGAAGACAAAACGTGGTGTTACTAGATATGAGTGAAATCTAATCTGTTTGACTTGCCTTTGGGCTATAATATATTTTCCACTGCAACAGAGAATGTCAGAATTGTAATTATACAAAGCCCAACAGTTAGATGTATAGGTATTTTGATGCTTCATAAGTAGCTTATGTGATATGTTTTTACAAGGACCAGCTTGCTAGCCGGAGCACTTAACATTTACACTGCTAGGTTTCAGACATCATGTTTTACTGTTAATGTTTTCATCAGTGACTTACAGTAGGGTATGTACTTAGGTCTGTTAGCTCTATTCACACACTCAGGGCAGTGATGTAATGGGGTTTGAGATATGGTCCGCAGTGTATGGGGTTTGAGTCATATGGTCAGCAGTGTATGGGGTTTGAGATATGGTCCGCAGTGTATGGGGTTTGAGTCATATGGTCAGCAGTGTATGCGGTTTGAGTCATATGGTCAGCAGTGTATGGGTCCTGGCGTCCTGGTGTGTGTATGTGGCAGCGTCCTGGTGTGTGTGTATAGCAGCGTTCTGGTGTGTGAGTGTGGCAGCGTCCTGGTGTGTGTATGTGGCAGCGTCCTGGTGTGTGTGTGTAGCAGCGTCCTGGTGTGTGTGTGTGGCAGCGTCCTGGTGTGTGTGTTGCAGCGTCCTGGTGTGTGTGTGTAGCAGCATCCAGGTGTGTGTGTGTGTGTGTGTGTGTGTGGCAGCGTCCTGGTGTGTGTGTGTAGCAGCGTCCTGGTGTGTGTGTGTGGCAGCGTCCTGGTGTGTGTGTGTGGCAGCGTCCTGGTGTGTCTAGCAGACGGCCGGGAGCGCAGGCCGTCTAAAGCAGCTCTCAGATGTCCAAACCAACATTCCCTCTGCACATCAAAGGCGTGTGGGCATTGGCACAGTGCCTTTAAGTTGGTGGGTATCTGAGTCAATCTAAAATGAGCAGAGGAAGAGCGAGGCGAGAAAACAATGTCCTTAAATAAACCTGAATTAGGAGTCCACAGCTTCTGCTGGTTCCCTGTGAGGCTCCCCTGGTGTTTGCTCCAGCAGTGGGACAGATGTAAGACCCACATCAGGTTTTATTGCACTGGGGGGTGGGGGGTGTGTAGTGTAATGTAGTGTAGTGTGTAGGGTAGCTGAGGGTAGAATAGTGTAATGTAGTGTAGCTGAGGGTAGATTAGAGTAGGGAGAGGTAGGGTATCTTAGGGTAGCTGAGGGTGGTGTAGGGTAGAATAGTTAGGGTAGGGTAGTGTAGGGTAGAATAATTAGGGTAGGGTAGGGTAGGGTAGGGTAGTGTAGGGTAGAATAGTTAGGGTAAGGTAGTGTAAGGTAGAGTAGTTAGGGTAAGGTAGTGCGGGATAGAATAGTTAGGGTATGGTAGTGTAGGGTAGGGTAGAACAGTTAGGGTAGGGTAGTGTAGTGTAGGGTAGAATAAAATAGAATAGTTGGGGTAGGGCAGTGTAGGGTAGAATAGTTAGTGTAGGGTAAAATAGTTAGGGTAGGGTAGTGTAGTGTAGGGTAGAATAGAATAGTTAGGGTAGGGTAGTGTAGTGTAGGGTAAAATATAATAGTTAGGGTAGGATAGTGTAGGGTTGAATAGTTAGGGTAGGGTAGTGTAAGGTAGAATAGTTAGGGTAGGGTAGGGAGGCAGGCAGACAGGCAGGCAGGCAGGCAGGCAGGCAGGCAGGCAGGCAGGCAGGCCTTCTAATTGCATGGTGCTGTGTGGATCTGAAAGCCTCTCAGTCTACAGGCAGACAGACAGGACCTCTAATTGCATGGTGCTGTGTGGATCTGAAAGCCTCTCAGTCTACAGGCAGACAGACAGGCCCTCTAATTGCATGGTGCTGTGTGGATCTGAAAGCCTCTCAGTCTACAGGCAGACAGACAGGACCTCTAATTGCATGGTGCTGTGTGGATCTGAAAGCCTTCCAGTCTCTCCCTTCCATCTGGGCAGATGTGTGCTGGGGATGTTCGATGTTAATGTGTTATTTCACAGGTCATTCTCGTCCTGCTCTGGTTATATCTTGTTATATTCCTGTTATATCCCTGTTATATCAATGCAATATTCATGTTATATCCCTGTTCTGTTGTATATCTGTTACAGCCATGTTATATCCCTGTTCTGTTGTATCTCTGTTACAGCCATGTTATATCCCTGTTCTGTTGTATCTCTGTTACAGACATGTTATATCCCTGTTCTGATGTATCTCTGTTACAGACATGTTATATCCCTGTTCTGTTGTATCTCTGTTACAGACATGTTATATCCCTGTTCTGTTGTATATCTGTTACAGACATGTTATATCCCTGTTCTGTTGTATCTCTGTTACAGCCATGTTATATCCCTGTTCTGTTGTATCTGTGTTCTGTTACATCTCTGTTACAGCCATGTTATATCCCTGTTCTGTTGTATATCTGTTACAGCCATGTTATATCCCTGTTCTGTTGTATCTCTGTTACAGCCATGTTATATCCCTGTTCTGTTGTATCTCTGTTACAGACATGTTATATCCCTGTTCTGTTGTATATCTGTTACAGACATGTTATATCCCTGTTCTGTTGTATCTCTGTTACAGACATGTAATATCCCTGTTCTGTTACATCTCTGTTACAGACATGTTATATCCCTGTTCTGTTACATCTCTGTTACAGACATGTTATATCCCTGTTCTGTTACATCTCTGTTACAGACATGTTATATCCCTGTTCTGTTGTATCTCTGTTACAGACATGTTATATCTCTGTTCTGTTACATCTCTGTTACAGCCATGTTACATCCCTGTTCTGTTGTATCTCTGTTACAGACATTTTATATCCCTGTTCTGTTGTATCTCTGTTACAGCCATGTTATATCCCTGTTCTGTTACATCTCTGTTACAGCCATGTTATATCCCTGTTCTGTTGTATCTGTGTTCTGTTACATCTCTGTTACAGGCATGTTATATCCCTGTTCTGTTATATCCCTGTTCTGTTGTATCTCTGTTACAGACATGTTATATCCCTGTTCTGTTGTATATCTGTTACAGACATGTTATATCCCTGTTCTGATGTATCTCTGTTACAGACATGTTATATCCCTGTTCTGTTACATCTCTGTTACAGACATGTTATATCCCTGTTCTGTTGTATCTCTGTTACAGCCATGTTATATCCCTGTTCTGATGTATCTCTGTTACAGCCATGTTATATCCCTGTTCTGTTGTATCTCTGTTACAGCCATGTTATATCCCTGTTCTGTTGTATCTCTATTACAGACATGTTATATCCCTGTTCTGTTACATCTCTGTTACAGACATGTTATATCCCTGTTCTGTTGTATATCTGTTACAGACATGTTATATCCCTGTTCTGATGTATATCTGTTACAGACATGTTATATCCCTGTTCTGTTACATCTCTGTTACAGACATGTTATATCCCTGTTCTGTTGTATCTCTGTTACAGCCATGTTATATCCCTGTTCTGATGTATCTCTGTTACAGCCATGTTATATCCCTGTTCTGTTGTATCTCTGTTACAGCCATGTTATATCCCTGTTCTGTTGTATCTCTATTACAGACATGTTATATCCCTGTTCTGTTACATCTCTGTTACATACATGTTATATCCCTGTTCTGTTGTATATATGTTACAGACATGTTATATCCCTGTTCTGTTACATCTCTGTTACAGACATGTTATATCCCTGTTCTGTTGTATCTCTGTTCTGTTACATCTCTGTTACAGACATGTTATCCTGTTGAAACTCCCCATCCCGGATCCGGGATCGTGACTAAAGCCTCAGGCTCATTAGCATAACGCAACGTTAACGATTTCTGAAAATCGCAAATAAAATGAAAATAATGCGCCTGCTCTCAAGCTTAGCCTTTTCTTAACAACACTGTCATCTCAGATTTTCAAAATATGCTTTTGAACCATAGCAATTGACTAATTTGTGTAAGAGTATTTTGAGTAGCATTTAGCACGCAACATTTTCACAAAAACCAGATAACCAAATAAATAAAATCATTTACCTTTGAAGAGCTTCTGATGTTTTCAATGAGGAGACTCTCAGTTACATACCAAATGCGCAGTGTTTCCTGAAAGCGTCTGTGTGTAGGAGAAATCGTTCCGTTTTCCACATTGCGTCTGGCTACCGAAACGAACCGAAAATTCAGTCACCTACAACGTAAAACTTTTTCCGGATTAACTACATAATATCGACCGAAACATGGCAAACGTTGTTTGGAATCAGTCCTCAAGGTGTTTTTTCACATATCTCTTCATTGACATGCAGTTCGTGGAAGCTTGCTTTACTCTCTGTATCCCTTGGAAAAATAGTGGCAGGTGACTTTTGCGCACCAATTTCGGCGCAGGACACCGGGTGGACACGTGGTAAATGTGGTCTCTTATGGTCAATCTTCCAATGATCTGCCTACAAATACGTCACAATGCTGCAGACACCTTGGGGAAACGACAGAAAGGGCATTCTCATTCCTCTCGCATTCACAGCCATATAAGGAGACAAGGGAAAGCAGAGCCTCAAAAATCCTGTTCATTTCCTGGATGCCGTCTCATCTTGGTTTTGCCTGAAGCTCACGTTCTAGGGCACGCATAGAAAATATCTTTGTATTTCTGGACACGTCAGAGTGTTTTCTTTCGAATCGTAGCAATTATATGCATAGTCGAGCATCTTTTTGTGACAAAATATCTTGTTTAAAACGGGAACGTTTTTCATCCAAAAATGAAATTGCGCCCCTAGAGTTTCAACAGGTTAAATTACTGTTATATCCCTGTTATATTGTTGTTATATCCCTGTTATATTCATGTTATATCCCTGTTATATCCCTGTTATATCCCTGTTATATTGCTGTTATATCCCTGTTATATTGTTGTTATATCCCTGTTATATTGTTGTTATATCCTTGTTATATTGTTGTTATATCCCTGTTATATTCATGTTATATTGTATTCGGCTCGGGGATCTAACCTTTCAGTTACTGTTATTTTGATGTTATATTGATGTTATATTCCTGTTATATTGGTGTTATATTCCTGTTATATTGATGTTATATTGTCACGCCTTGGTCATTGTATTTTGTGTTTTCGTTATATATTTGGTCAGGCCAGGGTGTGACATGGGTTTATGTTGTTGTATTTCATAGTGGGGTTTTGTAGTATTTGGGATTGCGGCTGAGTAGGGGTGTTGTATAGGCTTGGCTGCCTGAGGCGGTTGTCAATCAGAGTCAGGTGATTCTCGTTGTTTCTGATTGGGAACCGTATTTAGGTAGCCAGGGTTTCACTTTGTATTTCGTGGGTGATTGTTCCTGTCTCTGTGTTAGTGTTCACCAGATAGGCTGTAATAGGTTTCACGTTACGTTTTGTTGTTTTGTATTTATTAGTTATTTCATGTATAGTTCCGTTATTTGTTTCATTAAAAAACATGAGTAACCAACACGCTGCATTTCGGTCCGACTTTCTTGCGACAAACGAAGACCGCCGTTACATATATTCCAGTTATATTCCTGTTATATTGATGTTATATTCCCGTTATATTGATGTTATATTCCTGTTATATTGATGTTATATTCCCGTTATATTCCTGTTATATTGATGTTATATTCCCGTTATTTTCCTGTTATATTAATGTTATTTTGTAACGGGTTTCTTCCAACTCCTCCTCTGACGAAGAGGTGGAACAAGGATCGGACCAAAATGCAGCGTGGTTCGCTAGATACATCTTTAATGATGAAGAACACGAACAATACAAAAACAACAAACGTCGAAAACTGAAACAGCCCTGACTGGTGCAACAAACACAGAGACAGGAACAATCACCCACAAACACACAGTGAAACCCAGGCTACCTAAATAGGGTTCCCAATCAGAGACAAGGATAATCACCTGACTCTGATTGAGAACCGCCTCAGGCAGCCATAGACTAATCTGTACACCCCACACAACCCCAAGACGAAACACACTACAAATAAACCCATGTCACACCCTGGCCTGACCCAATAAATAAAGATAACATAATAAATATAGACCATTATATTATATTCCTGTTATATTGATGTTATTTTCCTGATATACTGATGTTATTTTCCTGTTATATTGATGTTATATTGCTGCACACACCGTAATACTAGATGGGACTTGCTCTCTCTTTCTTCCTGACCATGGCAGCCTCTGACTAGAGGAGGAGAGATGAGACTGAAAGGGGATGAGGAGTGAAGAAGTCCTGTCTGGGTCTTGATTCTACCCATCTGGTTGCCAGGGCTCCTGCCTCCTGCCTCCTCCTCCCTCCCCCCCTCTCCTCTGCCACCATAATGATGATGAATTGATCTCTCACAGCGGAAATTACTTTTTAACACCCACACTTTTGGGGGGTGCAGGGTTTGGGGTCGCGTATGGCATTGGTGTGTGTTACACTGGGGCTGTGTGTGTGTGTGGAGGTATTGATCTGAGTGCAACACCTCAGACTCATAAAGCCGCTCTAGGAGTTTCTGAGCAACTGTGACAAATGACACTTTTCAGTGTTTTTCAACCATATTGCGTGATATTTTGGATAGCACAAAACAAAACGATAAAAATGTGTGCAAGTGTGTAGTGCTGAGTACGTACTATCAGCATACGTCTGTGTGTGATGTATGTACATATGGATGGAGGGTGTGTGTGTGATGTACATATGGATGCAGGGTGTGTGTGTGTGTGTGTCATGTACATATGGATGGAGGGTGTGTGTGTGTGTGTGTGATGTACATATGGATGGAGGGTGTGTGTGTGAGTGTGTGTGATGTACATATGGTTAGAATGTGTGTGTGTGTGTGTGTGTGTGTGTGTGTGTGTGTGTGTGTGTGTGTGTGTGTGTGTGTGTGTGTGTGTGTGTGTGTGTGTGTGTGTGTGTGTGTGTGTGCGTGCGTGCGTGCGTGTGTGTGATGTACATATGGATGGTGTGAGTGTGTGTGAGTGTGTGTGTGTGTGTGTGTGTGTGTGTGTGTGTGTGTGTGTGTGTGTGTGTGTGTGTGTGTGATGTACATATGGTTAGAATGTGTGTGTGTGTTTGTGTGTGTGTGTGTGTGTGTGTGTGTGTGTGTGATGTACATATGGTTAGAATGTGTGTGTGTGTGTGTGTGATGTACATATGGTTAGAATGCGTGTGTGTGTGTGTGTGTGTGTGTGTGTGTGTGTGTGTGTGTGATGTGCATATGGGTGGAGGGTATGTGCCCTATAAGAGGCAGCTGACACAGAGCTAATTAAAAGGCATTCTGTAGGACAGAACCATTCATCTTCATGATGACCCAGAGCCCTCTACAGCACAGCCCTCCCTGTGGGGGATTGTACTGCTGCTGCTGCTGCTGCTGCTGCAGAGGGAATACAGGACACACTGGTATGTGTTTGTGAGTGTGTGTTCCCCTAAGGGGGGCAGATATGCATTTCAATTCAATAAAATGTTATTGCTTCGCTTTAAAATATCCTCCTCTCCACTCTTTCCCTGAAAACCAGTGCCCACCCTGCTCCATCTGCCCCCCTAAAGTTGACGAGCCATTCATGTTAAGGGGGGCCTCCTGTGATTAAGATATGCATGGTTCCCATTTTAGAAGTCCTGTCCTCAGCAGGGACCAGAGGGCACTTTTATTGGCTGTGACGGGACTGACACGTAATGCTGGCACTAGAATTCCCAATGGCTGCTTCCATAGCATGGACCTCTGACCCCTGTTTCTCTGGTGAACCCATAGCATGGACCTCTGACCCCTGTTTCTCTGGTGAACCCATAGCATGGACCTCTGACCCCTGTTTCCCCGGTGAAACCATAGCATAGACCTCTGTGCCCTGTTTCCCTGGTGAACCCATAGCATTTACCTCTGGCCTCTGTTTCCCCTGTGTGAACCCATAGCATGGACCTCTGTGCCCTGTTTCCCTGGTGAACCCATAGCATTTACCTCTGGCACCTGTTTCCCTGGGTGAACCCATAGCATAGACCTCTGACCCCTGTTTCCCCGGTGAACCCATAGCATTTACCTCTGGCCCCTGTTTCCCTGGGTGAACCGATAGCATAGACCTCTGACCCCTGTTTCCCCGGTGAAACCATAGCATGGACCTCTGGCCCCTGTTTCCCCGGTGAACCCATAGCATAGACCTCTGTGCCCTGTTTCCCTGGTGAACCCATAGCATTTACCTCTGGCACCTGTTTCCCTGGGTGAACCCATAGCATAGACCTCTGACCCCTGTTTCCACGGTGAACCCATAGCATTTACCTCTGGCCCCTGTTTCCCTGTGTGAACCCATAGCATAGACTTCTGATCCCTGTTTCCCCTGGGTGAATCCATAGCATGGGCCTCTGGCCTCTGTTTCCCCTGTGTGAACCCATAGCATGGACCTCTGGCCCCTGTTTCCCCTGTGTGAACCCATAGCATGGACCTCTGACCTCTGTTTCCCCTGCGTGAACCCATAGCATGGACCTCTGGCCCCTGTTTCCCCTGCCCCCTCATGCCCCCTGCTTTAGAAGTCCTGTCCTCAGCAGGGACCAGAGGGCACTTTTATTGGCTGTGACGGGACTGACACGTAATGCTGGCACTAGAATTCCCAATGGCTGCTTCCATAGCATGGACCTCTGACCCCTGTTTCTCTGGTGAACCCATTGCTCCCGGGTGAACCCATGCCCAGCACTGCTAGTCTGCCCCCTGTCTGCCCTCTCATTACCACCTGTGGATTGAGGCAACTGCCAGGGGAGAGGAGGATGAAGTGGTGATGGGAGAGTTCACTGCCCTCTTTATCCAATTATGCCATTACAATTATGCCATTGAAGTTACTTATCATTCATATTCTTATGGATCAAGTCAATACTGTGGCTTTATTGATTTAGCGTGACCTTGTTTGTGTGTGTGTGTGTGTGTGTGGGGGGGGGTGTGGGTGTGAGTTTGGGTGTGTGTGTGTGTGTGTGTGGGTGGGTGGGTGAGTGGGGTGCAGGTCTCCATCATGGCTGGATGGTAATGATCTGCCTCACACACCTCCATCAGTCCATCAGTCACCGCTCACCACTGGGGGGATGGTGACAGAGAGGGAGTGCATCCCCACAGTCTAGCGGGATGTAACGGAGGGTATTTTGTGATGGTGATGGGTGAGAGGTCAGTTATAATACACACAGGGCTCAAACAGCATGACACACTCTGAGGCAATACTTTGTCACCTGTCAGGAGCTGGCCCATGCACTGAAACCATTGGTGATTTAAACACATTGTGACTCGCTGACTGATGATGTTGACTACAGCACAGGGTCATCTCAGGTTTTCAACTCCCCCTCTCCTCACCCCATCTCCCCTCTATCCCTCTTCATCCAATCAACAGAGGAATAGTACATATTGCTCTCCAGACAGATACCTGAGCCTCCTACCTCTCCTACTTTATTAAAGCTGTCAACAGACAGAATCACCATAGAGCTAGATGCATCAGTAGTAACATAACAGATCAGCATCTCTCAGCTGTGTCAAGTCCTACTGTAGTTAGGACAAGGATGTGGACTAGACTGCTGTTGTTTTCCCCCACAAGATCAACAGTAGTTATTGTCTAGTAGTCGTACTGTTGTAAACCACATGCAGCGTAAGAGCACTGCAGTGTCAAGTCCTCTCTGCTTCTGTTTGTAGAGAGGGCAGAATAGCGTGCGTTCACGTTTGTGTGAGTGTGTGTGTGAGTGTTTGTGTGAGTGACACCTGCAGGGCCTAGACTTGGGGTGTGAGTGTGTTTTTGTTTGTTAGGGATCGAGGTCAGGTCTTCAGGGGCTGTGGTTGTGAGAAACATTGGGGGCAGGGGGTCAGCAGAGAGGGAGGGGAGGCCCGGGACCCTCACCTCCACGTGAACCATGAACCACAGAGAGGCATAGAGCGAGGGGGTAGCCTATAGTGAATAGATTAAGGCTTGAGCTTGAACATACGTCTGCAGGGCCCCAGACTAATGATAGGGATTTCCTCTGCTTAGTGACACGACTTGACCGTCTGAGCCCTTATCTACCATTTACTGAACGTCTGTCTGTAATCTATAGGAATGAGCTACCAAAGCTCCTGGGTGGTACAGCGGTCTAAGGCACTATATCTCAGTGCTAGAGGCGTCACTACGGAACTTGGTTAGATTCCAGACTGTATCACAACCGGCTGTCATTGGGAGTCCCACAGGGTGGCGTACAATTGGTCTAGCATCGTCCGGGTTAGGGTTTGACTGGGGTAGGCAGTCATTGGAAATAAGAATTAGTTATTATCTGACTTGCCTAGTTAAATAAAGGTCTATTAAAATTAAAAAAGGTTGTTTTTTTTACCTTCCTAATGCTCTGCCTCCACCCCAGGGACTGTGACTGGGGGTCAGTCTGGGTGGGACATAGACTAGAACAGAAGCACAGAGTACAGAGACGATTACTGGTAACAGAATTTGAGAATATCTCGTTTTCAATCTCTTGAGATGTTTCTCTGTTCATTTTATACTACTCTTTTTAAAGGTTTTCTGGACTGTTTTGCTAAAGACAGTACCTTAGATGGTGAGAAGTGTTTTTGGACATCTTGGAAGTTGTGAGATATTATAGTGGAGCCATGTGTTTTAGCAGAAGATTAGTTCTATTTCTCCTCTGTTAATGACCAGGTGGAAAGCCGTTTAAATCTGTTTTTAGAAGATAAGGTTTTATTATGTCTAAAACCATAGCAGCAGAGTTCAGTTTCAAATGTTTACACCTGACTTGATCAGAGTGTCTAACCCTGCTAGGAAGGAGGTGCTCTGTTAGATCACTCACCATGTGAGACTGTGTGTAGTAACCATTAATCTACTGGAGCAGCATGGGTCTCTCTACAGGCTGGCCTCGTGTTGACAGGCCTGAGCTGTGGGCCTCTGTCACTGTGTGTGTGTGTAGACTGCAAGGTGATAGATGGGTAAGGACAGGGTTAAAGCGGGGTCACACTGTTTGTTTTGCAGTGTTAAGGTGGGGATGGGGAATGGGACAGGGCGAGCTGAGCTCCAGTGATTTAGACTGTGTTAATAAGGCCTGTTTGTGACACTTCATCACCATTCCTCACAGTCTATGGGGGGAGGTACTCCCAGGAATATTACCAGGCTATAACAGGGCTATGACAGAGATATAACAGGGCTAGAACAGGGATAGAACAGAGCTATAACAGGGCTATAACAGGGCTATGACAGGGCTATAACAGCGATATAACAGGGCTAGAACAGGGATAGAACAGAGATATAACAGGGCTATGACAGGGCTATAACAGAGATATAACAGGGCTAGAACAGGGATATAACAGAGATATAACAGGGATATAACAGAGATATAACAGGGCTATGACAGGGCTATAACAGGGCTATAACAGAGATATAACAGGGCTATAACAGGGCTATGACAGGGCTATAACAGAGATATAACAGGGCTATAACAGGGCTTTGACAGGGCTATAACAGAGATATAACAGGGCTAGAACAGGGATAGAACAGAGCTATAACAGGGCTATAACAGGGCTATAACAGAGATATAACAGGGCTATAACAGGGCTATAACAGGGCTATAACAGGGCTATGTGTAACTCCTCCTCTGAAGAAGAGGTGGAACAAGGATCGGACCAAAATGCAGCGTGGTTCGTTCGATACATCTTTAATGATGAAGAACACGAATAATACAAAACAACAAACGTCGAAAACCGAAACAGCCCTGACTGGTGTAACAAACACAGAGACAGGAACAATCACCCACAAACACACAGTGAAACCCAGGCTACCTAAATATGGTTCCTTGCAGACTGGCAGCTCCATGCAGACTGGCAGCTCCATGCAGACTGGCAGCTCCATGCAGACTGGCAGCTCCATGCAGACTGGCAGCTCTGGCTGCTCCAAGCAGACTGACAGCTCTGGCTGCTCCATGCAGACTGACAGCTCTGGCTGCTCCATGCAGACTGGCAGCTCTGGCTGCTCCATGCAGACTGGCAGCTCTGGCTGCTCCATGCAGACTGGCAGCTCTGGCTGCGCTAAACGGGCGGGAGGCTCCAGCAGCACAGGAGAGGAGGAAGGCTCCGGCAGCGCTGGAGAGGCGAGGCGCACAGTAGGTCTGACGCGTGGTGCTGGCACTGGTGGTACTGGGCCGAGGACACGCACAGGAAGACTGGTGCGGGGAGCTGCCACCGGAGGGCTGGGGTGTGGAGGTGGTACTGGGTAGACCGGACCGTGCAGGCGCACTGGAGCTCTTGAGCACCGAGCCTGCCCAACCTTACCTGGTTGAATACTCCCGGTCGCTCTGCCAGTGCGGCATGGTGGAATAGCCCGCACTGGGTTATGCAGGCGAAACGGGGATACCGAGCGTAAGGCTGGTGCCATGTAAGCTGGCCCAAGGAGATATGGCATGTGGCTCGACGCTCAATCTAGCCCGGCCGATACGCGGAGCTGAAATAGAATGTCTGTCTGCCTGTAGACTGAGAGGCTTTCAGATCCACACAGCACCATGCAATTAGAGGGCCTGTCGGTCTGCCTGTAGACTGAGAGTTGAGGGTTTAATGCTAGAGAAATAGAGATAAGAACTGAGATGAGAACAGTATCTAGTCATATAAATGAAATGAGAAAGTTTCAGTAAAGAAAGACAAAAAGTATCTCTCTCTCTCTCTCTCTCTTTCTCTCTCTCTGTCTGTCTCTCTCTCTTCTCCTTCTCCTCCCTCCTCTCCCCCTGCCTGTCTGAAGTGGAGAAGGAACTGTTGACGCACCGTAACGATTAGGTATTTGGTTTTTTCAGTGAGCAGTTTACCAACAGGGCACCACCCTCTGCCTGGATATCTGAGCTTAGAGATGAATGTGTTCTATTTTATTGCCTTTGGTGAAGTCACTGTGTCTAGTAAGATGGGAAATACATATGTGGAGGGAGAGATGAGTGATGTGTGTAACAATGGTTCCACGGAGGAAGAGAAGGATAGCCTAACCTTTTAGCCTGTTATATTGTGCATTCCATCATTAGGCTCTTTGTTATGTGGTGGTGACATCAGTCACCAAGGTCAGCCTTATGACCCGGGCTGGACCCAGTAAGGGACAGCAGCAGTATCTGTTATCTGTAATGGGGTATAATTCACTGCTGCTACAGTAGGTGACCTGCTGTATACTTCCAATCAGATAAGTCACAGGAACAACCCCAGGCCCAGGCCCCAACACCAGGCTCTAAACCCAACCCCAGGTTCTAACCCCAACCCCAGGCTCTAACCCCAACCCCAGGCTCTAACCCCAACCCCAGGCTCTAACCCCAGGCTCTAAGCACAATCCCAGGCTCTAACCCTAACCCCAGGCTCCAACCCCAGGCTCTAACCCCAACCCCAGGCTCCAACCCCAGGCTCTAACCCCAACCCCAGGCTCTAACCCCAACCCCAGGCTCCAACCCCAACCCCAGGCTCTAACCACAACCCCAGGCTCTAACCACAGCCCCAGGCTCTATCCCCAGCCCCAGGCCCCAACACCAGGCTCTAACCCCAACCCCAGGCTCTAACCCCAGGCCCAGGCCCCAACACCAGGCTCTAACCCCAGCCCCAGGCTCTAACCACAACCCCAGGCTCTAAACCCAACCCCAGGCTCTAAACCCAACCCCAGGCTCTAACCCCAACCCCAGGCTCCAACCCCAGGCTCTAACCCTGACCCCAGGCTCTAACCACAACCCCAGGCTCTAACCCCAACCCCAGGCTCCAACCCCAGGCTCTATCCCCAACCCCAGGCTCTAACCCCAATCGCATGCTCTAACCACAACCCCAGGCTCTAACCCCAACCCCAGGCTCCAGGCTCCAAACCCAACCCCAGGCTCCAGGCCCAGGCTCTAACCACAACCCCAGGCTTCAACCCCAACCCCAGGCTCCAACACCAACCCCAGGCTCCAACCCCAGGCTCCAACCCCAGGCTCCAACACCAACCCCATGCTCCAACCCCAGGCTCCAACCCCAACCCCAGGCTCTAACCACAACCCCGGGCTCCAACCCAAGGCTCTATCCCCAACCCCAGGCTCCAACCCCAGGCTCTATCCCCAAATCCAGGCTCTAACCACAACCCCAGGCTCTAACCCCAGGGCCCAGGCTCCAACCCCAGGCTCCAGGCCCAGGCTCCAACCCCAAACCCAGGCTCCAACCCCAAACCCAGGCTCCAACCCCAACCCCCGGCTCCAGCCCCAGGCTCCAACTGAAGCCCCAGGCTCCAACCCCAGGCCAGGTAGGAACAGCTGACCCATCATAATGATGACAGCTAACCCCTGTCTGCCCTAGAGCATCATGGATGGACTGGTCAAATGGAGGACTGTGTGGAAATTTTAACTTCCATTTTTGAAGATTTCATTGGAATTTTGACATAACATAATTAAACTTATGTCTGGTCTTTATGGGGACACGGAGTTGGTCGATTTACAACATCAGAATTCTCTGTATTGTTGGACTGGGTGATTCTCCTGTCTAGTCCGACCGAGGGTGTCAGCTGCAGCAGTAATTGAAGCAAATTGCAATCCCTCGACCCCTCACCCGGAACAGGGAAGTTCACTGTGCCATATCTACACTTTCACGCCACACTGCCCCCAAATAAACTCTATATGTGAGCAGTTAGTCTCCTGTTACATTTATCACACTTACCTAGTTTCCAGAATGTCAACAGCAGCTAATTATCATAGAAAGGGAGATGGCCACAGCATTTTATATATTGTGGGGGGGGGGGGGTGTCGTTTTGTTTGTGCATCTGTGTGTTTTTGTGGATGTGTGTGCGTGTGTGTGTGTGTGTACAGGAAAGAGGGACAGACAGTGACAGAGCATGTTTGAGCATGTGTGCACTTTGTGTAGTTTGTCTGTCATTTCTCTTAAGGATGGGATGGCTCATGTCTGCATAGCAGCCAGTGTGGGGACAATGAAGATGAATATGTCTGAGGCTGTGGCCCAGATAGACCAATAAACAAATAAACAAGTGTCACTGAGGCACCTGGGATCAGGACTCTCCAATAAAGCTCATGTCAAACACAGCATTATTATTAATACTTTAATAACACTCCTCTCATAACCTTTAACAGCTGAGCAATGGAGGGAGGAAGAAGGGATATATGGAGAAGAAGATGAATGAGATATGAATTGATTCAGCCCAGTCATTATGGATAGTGACTTGATGGGACAGGCTTTTATGTCTTAGTACAGTTACCTGTAACACAGTCCTCTTGGTGTATGCAACACTCAGTCACCCTGTCTGAACACATGGACCTCCTATCTAAACGTGCATCCTATCCGAGCCAGGTTGTTTTGATAAACTCATTACAGAAACAGTACTCCGACTGCTGATGAAATCATTCCCATCATACATTTCCGTGGAGATGTGGTCGGTCTGTCTAAGCCCTCCTGCTGGGAGAGATTTGGGAGATTCCAGAAAGACCTTTAAACATCAATGAGAAATGAGGATGAGGATGAGGGAGAGTAATGGAAATATCACAGGGAGGAAAGACATCCATAACCAGCATAAATATGTTCCCATCAAAGTGAGCGTTTCCCTTTTTCCTCTCCTCTCTCTCATCTTTTATGTATTTTCCCAGACAGAAGTGTCTTTGAGGCCGTAGTTCTGGCGATAATTAACTTTAGGATAACAGAGAGGAGATGCAGGAGGATGTTGTCCCTCCTTTAAAGGAATATTTAGGAAGAGACGATTTACCTGCTAGAGATGCTTAGATCACCCCTCTGTCTAGGGATCATTTTATTTGACATGTGCTGAATAACGTGAAATGCCTACTTACAAGACCTTAACCAACAACGCAGTTCAAGAAATATATGTATATTTGTATTTATTTATTTGAACCATTATTTAACTAGGCAAGTCAGTTGAGAAGAAGAACTAATTCTTGTTTTACAATGACGGACTACCCCACTTAAGAAAATATTTACAAACTAAAGTAAAAACTTCAAAAACTAAAAGTAACACAATAAAATAACAATAACGAGGCTATATGCAGGGGGTCCATGAACTGAGTCCATTTGCAGGGGTACAGGTTAGTACCTTGGAACATAGAAGTGTGGTGCTGGGTCAATTTGCAGGGGTACAGGTTAGTACCTTGGAATATAGAAGTGTGGTGCTGGGTCAATTTGCAGGGGTACAGGTTAGTACCTTGGAATATAGAAGTGTGGTGCTGGGTCAATTTGCAGGGGTACAGGTTAGTACCTTGGAATATAGAAGTGTGGTGCTGGGTCAATTTGCAGGGGTACAGGTTAGTACCTTGGAATATAGAAGTGTGGTGCTGGGTCAATTTGCAGGGGTACAGGTTAGTACCTTGGAATATAGAAGTGTGGTGCTGGGTCCATTTGCAGGGGTACAGGTTAGTACCTTGGAATATAGAAGTGTGGTGCTGAGTCCATTTGCAGGGGTACAGGTTAGTACCTTGGAACATAGAAGTGTGGTGCTGGGTCAATTTGCAGGGGTACAGGTTAGTACCTTGGAATATAGAAGTGTGGTGCTGAGTCCATTTGCAGGGGTACAGGTTAGTACCTTGGAACATAGAAGTGTGGTGCTGGGTCAATTTGCAGGGGTACAGGTTAGTACCTTGGAATATAGAAGTGTGGTGCTGGGTCAATTTGCAGGGGTACAGGTTAGTACCTTGGAATATAGAAGTGTGGTGCTGGGTCAATTTGCAGGGGTACAGGTTAGTACCTTGGAATATAGAAGTGTGGTGCTGGGTCAATTTGCAGGGGTACAGGTTAGTACCCTGGAATATAGAAGTGTGGTGCTGGGTCAATTTGCAGGGGTACAGGTTAGTACCCTGGAATATAGAAGTGTGGTGCTGGGTCAATTTGCAGGGGTACAGGTTAGTACCTTGGAATATAGAAGTGTGGTGCTGGGTCAATTTGCAGGGGTACAGGTTAGTACCTTGGAATATAGAAGTGTGGTGCTGGGTCAATTTGCAGGGGTACAGGTTAGTACCTTGGAATATAGAAGTGTGGTGCTGGGTCAATTTGCAGGGGTACAGGTTAGTACCTTGGAATATAGAAGTGTTGTGCTGGGTCAATTTGCAGGGGTACAGGTTAGTACCTTGGAATATAGAAGTCTTCTTATTTTTTCTTCTTTCTCATCATGTTGCTCATTAGTCTGTTACCATCGTCACACCCTTTCATTTGGGAGGTCGAGTGCTCTGTCATTACCCGAGAAAGAGAGAGAGAGATAGCAGTTATGCCCCCCTTCTGCTCATACACTTACCCCATCAGACATGTCACCAGGGTTTTTTCACACTCCCCCAGCCCAGACCAAAGTCAAGAAAGCGTACAGTATTACATAGAGACATTATTGCATGTTATATTGCTTAGGTGAGCAGCAAACCTGTTTTAAAAAATGATATAAAGCAACACCTCACGGCACAACGCCTCTCCTCTTTTTGCGTTAGATAGTTTGTGTGTATGCATTGTGATGTAGGCTACGTGTGCCATTTTTAAATTGATGTATTTCTGTCCTTGAGCTGTTCTTGTATATAAATGTTGTGTATTATGTCATGTTTTGTGTGGACCCCAGGAAGAGTAGCTGCTGCTTTTGAAACAGCTAATAAACTTCCTGATAAAATAAGAAATGCCACAAATGCAAATCTTTTTTTATTTTTATTTTACTAGGCATGTCAGTTAAGAAAAAATTCTTATTTTCAATGACGGCCTAAGAACAGTGGGTTAACTGCCTGTTCAGGGGCGGAATGACAGATTTGTACCTTGTCAGCTCGGGGACTTGAACTTGCAACCTTTTGGTTACTAGTCCAACGCTCTAACCACTAGGCTACCCTGCCGCCCCTAAATGGCTGCCACACCAATGGAGGGCTTTCTTTCTGCCATCAACGCCTAGCCATTTTGTTAGTGCTCTCTTTACCTCTAGTGCCTCAGCCTATAGAGGGAAACAGACAGGGCTGGGAGCTCCTCTAATGCCTCAGCCTATAGAGGGAAACAGACAGGGCTGGAAGCTCCTCTAATGCCCCAGCCTATAGAGGGAAACAGACAGGGCTGGGAGCTCCTCTAGTGACTCAGCCTGTAGAGGGAAACAGACAGGGCTGGGAGCTCCTCTAATGCCTCAGCCTATAGAGGGAAACAGACAGGGCTGGAAGCTCCTCCAATGCCCCAGCCTATAGAGGGAAACAGACAGGGCTGGAAGCTCCTCTAATGCCCCAGCCTATAGAAGGAAACAGACAGGGCTGGGAGCTCCTCTAGTGACTCAGCCTGTAGAGGGAAACAGACAGGGCTGGAAGCTCCTCTAATGCCTCAGCCTATAGAGGGAAACAGACAGGGCTGGAAGCTCCTCTAATGCCTCAGCCTATAGAGGGAAACAGAGAGGGCCGGGAGCTCCTCTAATGCCTCAGCCTATAGAGGGAAACAGACAGGGCTGGGAGCTCCTCTAATGCCTCAGCCTATAGAGGGAAACAGACAGGGCTGGGAGCTCCTCTAATGCCCCAGCCTGTAGAGGGAAACAGACAGGGCTGGGAGCTCCTCTAGTGACTCAGCCTGTAGAGGGAAACAGACAGGGCTGGAAGCTCCTCTAATGCCTCAGCCTATAGAGGGAAACAGACAGGGCTGGAAGCTCCTCTAATGCCTCAGCCTATAGAGGGAAACAGAGAGGGCCGGGAGCTCCTCTAATGCCTCAGCCTATAGAGGGAAACAGACAGGGCTGGGAGCTCCTCTAATGCCTCAGCCTATAGAGGGAAACAGACAGGGCTGGAAGCTCCTCCAATGCCCCAGCCTATAGAGGGAAACAGACAGGGCTGGAAGCTCCTCTAATGCCCCAGCCTATAGAGGGAAACAGACAGGGCTGGGAGCTCCTCTAGTGACTCAGCCTGTAGAGGGAAACAGACAGGGCTGGAAGCTCCTCTAATGCCTCAGCCTATAGAGGGAAACAGACAGGGCTGGAAGCTCCTCTAATGCCTCAGCCTATAGAGGGAAACAGAGAGGGCCGGGAGCTCCTCTAATGCCTCAGCCTATAGAGGGAAACAGACAGGGCTGGGAGCTCCTCTAATGCCTCAGCCTATAGAGGGAAACAGACAGGGCTGGGAGCTCCTCTAATGCCTCAGCCTATAGAGGGAAACAGACAGGGCTGGGAGCTCCTCTAGTGACTCAGCCTGTAGAGGGAAACAGACAGGGCTGGGAGCTCCTCTAATGCCTCAGCCTATAGAGGGAAACAGACAGGGCTGGGAGCTCCTCTAATGCCCCAGCCTATAGAGGGAAACAGACAGGGCTGGGAGCTCCTCTAATGCCCCAGCCTATAGAGGGAAACAGACAGGGCCGGGAGCTCCTCTAATGCCTCAGCCTATAGAGGGAAACAGACAGGGCTTGGAGCTCCTCTAATGCCTCAGCCTATAGAGGGAAACAGACAGGGCCGGGAGCTCCTCTAATGCCTCAGCCTATAGAGGGAAACAGACAGGGCTTGGAGCTCCTCTAATGCCTCAGCCTATAGAGGGAAACAGACAGGGCCGGGAGCTCTTGGTATTTAAACTCATCTCATCGGTGTAGTCCGCTCTCCCTGAACAGCTCCATAGCGGACACTCATTACATGAAAATACTACACTTAACCAAGACCTTCAGACTGGAAAGTCAGTCATTTACACTCTGAAGTACATAGATACTGTTTCATAAACGTTAATTAATACTTAGTTAATGAAGGAGTAGCTTAAGTAAGAGTTTTGACTTTTACCCTTTGTCATTTAGATGGGGAAGGAGATTGTCCACTTGGTTTGTTTTGATAAAAAGCTTGACATGTTGATGTCTAAAGGTGACAGTTTGTCTCTTAAAATAGTCTTGTCAGTGCTGGGTGTTGTTTCTACACATCGATGCTAGCTAGCTAGCTACCCTCAAAGAGCAGGGCCAGGAGGTTATTCAGATTTACAGCTTGTGATCATACATGGCTGAGTAACATATGCACAGGCTGAACACTGCATTCTATTTGAGACGCAGTAGAGGACAAATTGAGGGCAATGGCCGTGCCATGCTTAGCTCTGTGTGTAGACTGGTGTTAAAGAGGCTAAATGCATCTTACTGATGTTTAAACTACGTGTTCCTGCATACTGCCCACCTCGTTACATGTGTATACTCAGGTCAATCATCAACTGCTTTTTCCTACAAAATATTCCACTTGTTTTGTTAGGCTAATTGGTGTGTGCATGTGTGAGTGAATGTGTCCATTGCCAACATATCTTTGTGTGGTGTCACTCTCACTCTCCATCTCTACTCTCTACCTTTCTATTCCCTCAATTCTAGAGAAATCTTCTGAAACAGTGCTTTTGACTTTTAACACCGCAGTTCAAGACAAAGTGACAAAGTAATGGAGTGTATTAAAGGCTGTCAGAGGGAGCTTGAGTGAGGTGGTAGAGATCAGCATTTCATTTGGGTGGATTAGCAGGCCCTTTCTTCTCGCCTCTTCTTTCAGAGCCTTTTAAGGATTGGCTACACTTCCCTCCCCTACTCTGTTCCTTCTAGAACCACACCTGTCATGTGGCAGGGTTTTTAGAACCATACCTGCCATGTGGAGGGTGTTTATAGAACCATGCCTGCAATGTGGAGGGGTTTCTAGAACCATGCCTGCCATGTGGAGGGTGGTTTCTAGAACCATGCCTGCCATGTGGAGGGGTTTCTAGAACCATGCCTGCCATGTGGAGGGGTTTCTAGAACCATGCCTGCCATGTGGAGGGTGGTTTCTAGAACCATGCCTGCCATGTGAAGGGGTTTATAGAACCATCCCTGCCATGTGGAGGGGGTGTATAGAACCCTGCCTGTCATGTGGAGGGGTTTATAGAACCATGCCTGCCATGTGGAGGGGGTGTATAGAACCCTGCCTGTCATGTGAAGGGGTTTATAGAACCATGCCTGCCATGTGGAGGGGGTGTATAGAACCCTGCCTGTCATGTGGAGGGGTTTATAGAACCATGCCTGCAATGTGGAGGGGTTTCTAGAACCATGCCTGCCATGTGGAGGGTGGTTTCTAGAACCATGCCTGCCATGTGGAGGTGTTTCTAGAACCATGCCTGCCATGTGGAGGGGTTTCTAGAACCATGCCTGCCATGTGGAGGGTGGTTTCTAGAACCATGCCTGCCATGTGGAGGGGGTTTATAGAACCATGCCTGCCATGTGGAGGGGTTTCTAGAACCATGCCTGCCATGTGGAGGGGTTTATAGAACCATGCCTGCCATGTGGAGGGTGGTTTTTAGAACCATACCTGCCATGTGGAGGGTGTTTATAGAACCATGCCTGCAATGTGGAGGGGTTTCTAGAACTATGCCTGCCATGTGGAGGGGGTTTCTAGAACCATGCCTGCCATGTGGAGGGGTTTCTAGAACCCTGCCTGCCATGTGGCGGGGTTTATAGAACCATGCCTGCCATGTGGAGGGTGTTTATAGAACCATGCCTGCCATGTGGCGGGGTTTATAGAACCATGCCTGCCATGTGGCGGGGTTTATAGAACCATGCCTGCCATGTGGAGGGTGTTTATAGAACCATGCCTGCCATGTGGCGGGGTTTATAGAACCATGCCTGCCATGTGGCGGGGTTTATAGAACCATGCCTGCCATGTGGAGGGTGTTTATAGAACCATGCCTGCCATGTGGAGGGGGTTTATAGAACCATGCCTGCCATGTGGCGGGGTTTATAGAACCATGCCTGCCATGTGGAGGGTGTTTATAGAACCATGCCTGCCATGTGGAGGGTTTTCTAGAACCCTGCCCGCCATGCGGAGGGGTTTCTAGAACCATGCCTGCCATGTGGAGGGGGTTTGTAAAGCCATGCCTGCCATGTGGAGGGGGTTATAGAACCATGCCTGCCATGTGAAGGGGGTTTCTAGAACCATGCCTGCCATGTGGAGGGGTTTCTAGAACCATGCCTACCATGTTGAGGGGGTTTATAGAACCATGCCTGCCATGTGGAGGGGTTTCTATAACCATGCCTGCCATGTGGAGGGGTTTCTATAACCATGCCTGCCATGTGAGGGGTTTCTATAACCATGCCTGCCATGTGGAGGGGTTTCTATAACCATGCCTGCCATGTGGAGGGGGTTTCTAGAACCCTGCCTGCCATGTGGAGGGGGTTTATAGAACCATGCCTGCCATGTGGAGGGGGTTTATAGAACCATGCCTGCCATGTGGAGGGTTTTCTAGAACCCTGCCCGCCATGCGGAGGGGTTTCTAGAACCATGCCTGCCATGTGGAGGGGGTTTGTAAAGCCATGCCTGCCATGTGGAGGGGGTTATAGAACCATGCCTGCCATGTGGAGGGGGTTTCTAGAACCATGCCTGCCATGTGGAGGGGTTTCTAGAACCATGCCTACCATGTGGAGGGGGTTTATAGAACCATGCCTGCCATGTGGAGGGGTTTCTAGAACCATGCCTACCATGTGGAGGGGGTTTATAGAACCATGCCTGCCATGTGGAGGGGGTTTCTAGAATAATGCCTGCCATGTGGAGGGGTTTCTAGAACCATGCCTACCATGTGGAGGGGGTTTATAGAACCATGCCTGCCATGTGGAGGGGTTTCTATAACCATGCCTGCCATGTGGAGGGGTTTCTATAACCATGCCTGCCATGTGGAGGGGTTTCTATAACCATGCCTGCCATGTGGAGGCGTTTCTATAACCATGCCTGCCATGTGGAGGGGTTTCTAGAACCATGCCTGCCATGTTTAGGGGTTTCTAGAACCAGGCCTTCCATGTGGAGGGGGTTTCAAGAACCATGCTTGCCATGTGGAGGGGTTTCTAGAACCATGCCTGCCATGTGGGGGGGTTTATAGAACCATGCCTGCCATGTGGAGGGTGTTTATAGAACCATGCCTGACATGTGGAAGGGGTTTCTAGAACCATGCCTGCCATGTGGAGGGTGTTTTTAGAACCATGCCTGTCATGTGGAGGGGTTTCTAGAACCATGCCTGCCATGTGGAGGGGGTTTATAAAGCCATGCCTGCCATGTGGAGGGGGTTTCTAGAACCATGCCTGCCATGTGGAGGGGTTTCTAGAATAATGCCTGCCATGTGGAGGGGTTTCTATAACCATGCCTGCCATGTTTAGGGGTTTCTAGAACCGGCCTGCCATGTGGAGGGGTTTCTATAACCATGCCTGCCATGTGGAGGGGTTTCTATAACCATGCCTGCCATGTGGAGGGGTTTCTATAACCATGCCTGCCATGTTTAGGGGTTTCTAGAACCAGGCCTTCCATGTGGAGGGGGTTTCAAGAACCATGCTTGCCATGTGGAGGGGTTTCTAGAACCATGCCTGCCATGTGGAGGGGGTTTCTAGAACCATGCCTGCCATGTGGAGGGGGTTTCTAGAACCATGCCTGCCATGTGGAGGGGTTTCTATAACCATTCCTGCCATGTGGAGGGGTTTCTATAACCATGCCTGCCATGTTTAGGGGTTTCTAGAACCAGGCCTTCCATGTGGAGGGGGTTTCAAGAACCATGCTTGCCATGTGGAGGGGTTTCTAGAACCATGCCTGCCATGTGGAGGGGGTTTCTAGAACGTTTATAGAACCAGGCCTGCCATGTGGAAGGGGTTTATAGAACCATGCCTGCCATGTGGAGGGGTTTCTAGAACCATGCCTGCCATGTGGAGGGGTTTCTAGAACCATGCCTGCCATGTGGAGGGGTTTATAGAACCATGCCTGCCATGTGGAGGGGTTTATAGAACCATGCCTGCCATGTGGAGGGGTTTCTAGAACCATGCCTGCCATGTGGAGGGGGTTTATAGAACCATGCCTGCCATGTGGAGGGGGTTTATAGAACCATGCCTGCCATGTGGAGGGGTTTCTAGAACCATGCCAGCCATGTGGAGGGGTTTCTAGAACCAGGCCTTCCATGTGGAGGGGTTTCTAGAACCATGCCTGCCATGTGGAGGTGTAAATATATCCCATAGTCTAGGAGGTAAATATAGACCATAGTGTAGTAGGTAAATATAGACCATCGTGTAGGAGGTAAATATATCCCATAGTCTAGGAGGTAAATATATCCCAAAGTGTGGGAGGTAAATATAGACCATAGTCTAGGAGGTAAATATATCCCAAAGTGTGGGAGGTAAATATAGACCATAGTGTTTGAGGTAAATATATCCCATAGTGTAGAAGGTAAACATATCCCAAAGTGTAGGAGGTAAATATATCCCATAGTGTAGAAGGTAAATATAGACCATAGTGTATGAGGTAAATATATCCCATATTGTAGAAGGTAAATATATCCCAAAGTGTAGGAGGTAAATATATCCCATAGTGTAGGAGGTAAATATATCCCAAAGTGTAGGAGGTAAATATATCCCATAGTGTAGGAGGTAAATATATCCCATAGTGTAGGAGGTAAATATATCCCATAGTGTAGAAGGTAAATATAGACCATAGTGTATGAGGTAAATATATCCCATATTGTAGAAGGTAAATATATCCCAAAGTGTGGGAGGTAAATATATCCCATAGTGTAGAAGGTAAATATATCCCAAAGTGTGGGAGGTAAATATATCCCATAGTGTAGAAGGTAAATATATCCCAAAGTGTGGGAGGTAAATATATCCCATAGTGTAGAAGGTAAATATATCCCAAAGTTTGGGAGGTAAATATATCCCATAGTGTAAGAGGTAAATATAGACCATAATGGAGGAGAAAGAGACTTAGAGGGTAGAGAGGGGGAGGTAGGAGTGGGAGACAGGAGGTTAGAGAGGGGGAGGTAGGAGTGGGAGACAGGAGGTTAGAGAGGGGGAGGTAGGAGTGGGAGACAGATACATTAGAGAGGGGGAGGTAGAAGTGGGAGACAGAGAGGGGGAGGTAGGAGTGGGAGACAGAGACAGAGAGGTTAGAGAGGGGGAGGTAGGAGTGGGAGACAGAGACGTTAGAGAGGGGGAGGTAGGAGTGGGAGATAGAGAGGGGGAGGTAGGAGTGGGAGAAAGAGACAGAGGTTAGAGAGGGGGAGCTAGGAGTGGGAGACAGAGAGGTTAGAGAGGGGGAGGTAGGAGTGGGAGAGAGAGGGGGAGGTAGGAGTGGGAGAGAGAGGGGGAGGTAGGAGTGGGAGAAAGAGACAGAGAGGTTAGAGAGGGGGAGGAAGGAGTGGGAGAAAGAGACTTAGAGGGTAGATGGGGGGAGGTAGGAGTGGGAGAAAGAGACAGAGAGGGGCAGGTAGGAGTGGGAGAAAGAGACATAGAGGTTAGAGAGGGGAGGTGGGAGTGGGAGAAAAAGACTTAGAGGGTAGATGGGGGGAGGTAGGAGTGGGAGAAAGAGACAGGGAAGGGGAGGTAGGAGTAGGAGACAGAGAGGGAGAGGTAGGAGTGGGAGACAGAGACAGAGAGGGGGGGTAGGAGTGGGAGACAGAGAGGGGGAGGTAGGAGTGGGAGACAGAGAGGGAGAGGTAGGAGTGGGAGACGGAGAAGGGGGTAGGAGTGGGAGACAGAGAGGGAGAGGTAGGACTGGGAGGAAGAGACAGAGAGGGGGAGGTAGGAGTGGGAGAAAAATACTTAGAGGGTAGATGGGGGGAGGTAGGAGTGGGAGAAAGAGACAGGGAAGGGGAGGTAGGAGTGGGAGACAGAGAGGGAGAGGTAGGAGTGTGAGAAAGAGACAGAGAGGGTAGAAATGGGGAGGTAGGAGAAAAAGACAGAGAGGGTAGAGAGGGGGAGGTAGGAGAAATAGACAGAGAGGGTAGAGAGGGGGAGGTAGAAGAAATAGACAGAGAGGGTAGAGAGGCGGAGGTAGGCGAAAGAGACAGAGGGTAGAGAGGGGGAGGTAGGAGAAAGAGACAGAGAGGGTAGAGAGGGGGAGGTAGGAGAAAGAGACAGAGAGGGTAGAGAGGGGGAGGTAGGAGAAAGAGACAGAGAGGTTAGAGAGGGGGAGGTAAGAGTGGGAGAAAGAGGGAGAAAAATGAGAAGGTGAAAAAAGAGAGAAATAAAATAGAGCGTGAAGCGTTCTTGGCTGTGTTTAGATGTAGTGAGAAGTAGAGCAGCACAGATTGACTGGCTGTGTGTGTGTGTGTGTGTGTGTGTGTGTGTGTGTGTGTGTGTGTGTGTGTGTGTGTGTGTGTGTGTGTGTGTGTGTGTGTGTGTGTGTGTGTGTGTGTGTGCGAGCGAGCGAGTGCGTGCATGTCTGTGAAATACTGTAGGTGTGTGAGCATTATTGCGTGTGTGTCTTTGTGTCCGGTGACACACACACTACAGAGTGCTTCACACAGCTGGAACAGCTGCGCTTCTCAGGAATCCTCCCCTCCAGCGGTGCACACACATTCAAACAAAAATACACATCCTCTCTCTCATACACACACCTCTCACTTCTCTTCTCTCACACGCATCTCTCACTTCTCTTCTCTCACACGCATCTCTCACTTCTCTCTCTCACACACATCTCTGACTTCAAATCAAATCAAATGTATTTATATAGCCCTTCTTACATCAGCTGATATCTCAAAGTGCTGTACAGAAACCCAGCCTAAAACCCCAAACAGCAAGCAATGCAGGTGTAGAAGCAAGACCCATCTTTCTCCCCCACACATCTCTCACTTCTCTCTCACACACATCTGACTTTTCTCTCTCTATTTCTCTTTGACTTATACTGTACACACACACACACTCTATTATAAACACTCACACAGGCCCAACTGACAACGTTCCCTTCACCTAACAAAGTTATGCAAATTCCATAGACAGCTGTGGAAATGACTCGTTGTGTTAGGTGTAGCAGGCTATAGAAGTGATTGGTTGTGTTATGTGTGTAGCAGGCTATAGAAGTGATTGGTTGTGTTATGTGTGTAGCAGGCTATAGAAGTGATTGGTTGTGTTATGTGTGTAGCAGGCTGTAGAAGTGACTGGTTGTGTTATGTGTGTAGCAGGTTGTAGTAGTGATTGGTTGTGTTATGTGCAGCAGGCTGTAGTAGTGATTGGTTGTGTTATGTGTGTAGCAGGCTGTATAAGTGATTGGTTGTGTTATGTGTAGCAGGCTGTAGAAGTGATTGGTTGTGTTATGTGCAGCAGGCTGTAGAAGTGATTGGTTGTGTTATGTGTGTAGCAGGCTGTAGTAGTGATTGTTTGTGTTATGTGTAGCAGGCTGTAGAAGTGACTGGTTGTGTTCTGTGTTTAGCAGGCTGTAGAAGTGATTGGTTGTGTTATGTGCAGCAGGCTGTAGTAGTGATTGGTTGTGTTATGTGTGTAGCAGGCTGTATAAGTGATTGGTTGTGTTATGTGTAGCAGGCTGTAGAAGTGATTGGTTGTGTTATGTGCAGCAGGCTGTAGAAGTGATTGGTTGTGTTATGTGTGTAGCAGGCTGTAGTAGTGATTGTTTGTGTTATGTGTAGCAGGCTGTAGAAGTGACTGGTTGTGTTCTGTGTGTAGCAGGCTGTATAAGTGATTGGTTGTGTTATGTGTAGCAGGCTGTAGAAGTGATTGGTTGTGTTATGTGCAGCAGGCTGTAGAAGTGATTGGTTGTGTTATGTGTGTAGCAGGCTGTAGTAGTGATTGTTTGTGTTATGTGTAGCAGGCTGTAGAAGTGACTGGTTGTGTTCTGTGTTTAGCAGGCTGTAGAAGTGATTGGTTGTGTTATGTGTAGCAGGCTGTAGAAGTGACTGGTTGTGTTCTGTGTTTAGCAGGCTGTAGAAGTGATTGGTTGTGTTATGTGTGTAGCAGGCTGTAGAAGTGATTGGTTGTGTTATGTGTAGCAGGCTGTAGAAGTGACTGGTTGTGTTCTGTGTTTAGCAGGCTGTAGAAGTGATTGTATGTGTTATGTGTGTAGCAGGCTGTAGAAGTGATTGGTTGTGTTATGTGTAGCAGGCTGTAGAAGTGATTGGTTGTGTTATGTGTAGCAGGCTGTAGAAGTGATTGGTTGTGTTATGTGTAGCAGGCTGTAGTAGTGATTGGTTGTGTTATGTGTGTAGCAGGCTGTATAAGTGATTGGTTGTGTTATGTGTAGCAGGCTGTAGAAGTGATTGGTTGTGTTATGTGTAGCAGGCTGTAGAAGTGATTGGTTGTGTTATGTGTGTAGCAGGCTGTAGAAGTGACTGGTTGTGTTATGTGTAGCAGGCTGTAGAAGTGATTGGTTGTGTTATGTGTAGCAGGCTGTAGAAGTGATTGGTTGTGTTATGTGTAGCAGGCTGTAGAAGTGATTGGTTGTGTTATGTGTGTAGCAGGCTGTAGAAGTGACTGGTTGTGTTATGTGTAGCAGGCTGTATAAGTGATTGGTTGTGTTATGTGTAGCAGGCTGTAGTAGTGATTGGTTGTGTTATGTGTGTAGCAGGCTGTAGTAGTGATTGGTTGTGTTATGTGTGTAGCAGGCTGTATAAGTGATTGGTTGTGTTATGTGTTTAGCAGGCTGTAGTAGTGATTGGTTGTGTTATGTGTGTAGCAGGCTGTAGTAGTGATTGGTTGTGTTATGTGTTTAGCAGGCTGTAGTAGTGATTGGTTGTGTTATGTGTGTAGCAGGCTGTATAAGTGATTGGTTGTGTTATGTGTAGCAGGCTGTATACGTGATTGGTTGTGTTATGTGTAGCAGGCTGTAGAAGTGATTGGTTGTGTTATGTGTGTAGCAGGCTGTAGAAGTGATTGGTTGTGTTATGTGTAGCAGGCTGTAGAAGTGACTGGTTGTGTTATGTGTAGCAGGCTGTAGAAGTGATTGGTTGTGTTATGTGTGTAGCAGGCTGTAGAAGTGACTGGTTGTGTTCTGTGTTTAGCAGGTGATAGTGGAACCTGTCTTAGGGACAGAAGATGATGATATTGTCCTTTCCTCATTGTCTGTTAATCTCCCCTTGGACATTATGTAAATTGCATTGCCCCCCTACATAGCCAACCAGATCCCTCAAAACTCCTCCCCTAGCTGAGCCTCCCTCTAACATTGAAGATGCTTGATAGCCTCTGATCACGGATAAAGCACCAAGGCCCTTCCCAGGCCACAGCAGAGCACCTCTTGACCTCAGCCTGGTCACCTCAAAATGATGATGTATTAGAGGACAAAGACCCATTATACTTCTGGGCTGCTCTTTGATCATTGGCCGTCCGCGACACGAACCTCAATACGGACACAGGAAGTGGTGGTGAACAGAGGTCAGAGTTTACAGTTTAGCGTGTGAAGTGGAACTGTGAGTAATTATTGGCTTGCTTTGGGCCTTTGTACTGGTAACCAGCTGTAATACTGTGCGGCTGGGGAGACTGAGCTCTTTAATATCCTGCATGGTCGCCATGTTTCCTAAATGTTTCCTCATTGTTTTCTTTTATCGGAGAGGAGAGGAGCATTCCTGGAGGACAGAACTGCAGGCTGGGTCTTTGATGCTGATTGGGCATGTCCCTCTGAGCCCTGAGAGCAGATGCTATCTGTCGGCCAGGTTGGAGGAGGGAATGCTGTGGTTTTCATAGCATTCAGCTCTGTTGTCTAGTTCCTCCATAGACTGGAGCGGTGTCCTGGACTGGCTTTGGCGCAGACAGAATTCCGACTGGAGCGGTAGTCCCATCTATTGACAGGTGGGAAAGAGCATGGTGCTCTGTGTGTGCACAGAGCCGTGTCTCCAGTCCTGTGGTAGACATAAATTATACAGCAAGACTGAAACCAGAGAATCCACTGTTTTCACGAGTCTTGGCTGGGCAACCTGGTGCACTTTGTATCAGAAACCCTTCAATTTTGTATTGACTTAAATGAGACATTGAAAAGTCAACAGACATTCCTAGAGTTATTGAAATAGGCCTCGTCTTTATTATTTAGAAACAGATACTGTAGGGTTGAAGAGATTCATCAGACAATGAGGATGGTGATGATAGTTAGGGTGTGGTACAGGTGTGGATCACTACAAATATGAACCACTTTCATTTGAAATTTGTGGTTCTTCCGGGAACTGAAGTGTTACATTGCTTGGGAACTTGGAGGCGTTCTATTCTTATTGTCATGCGGATGAATGACTAAGGATGTGTTTGTTCTAATTGTATTCTCAGGCAGATGAATGACTAAGGACCTGATTGTTTAATTGTATTCTCAGGCAGATGAATGACTAAGGACCTGATTGTTCTCATTGTATTCTCAGGCAGATGAATGACTAAGGACCTGATTGTTCTCATTGTATTCTCAGGCAGATGAATGACTAAGGACCTGATTGTTCTCATTGTATTCTCAGGCAGATGAATGACTAAGGACCTGATTGTTCTCATTGTATTCTCAGGCAGATGAATGACTAAGGACCTGATTGTTCTCATTGTATTCTCAGGCAGATGAATGACTAAGGATGTGATTGTTCTCATTGTATTCTCAGGCAGATGAATGACTAAGGACCTGATTGTTCTCATTGTATTCTCAGGCAGATGAATGACTAAGGATGTGATTGTTCTCATTGTATTCTCAGGCAGATGAATGACTAAGGATGTGATTGTTCTCATTGTATTCTCAGGCAGATGAATGACTAAGGACCTGATTGTTCTCATTGTATTCTCAGGCAGATGAATGACTAAGGATGTGATTGTTCTCATTGTATTCTCAGGCAGATGAATGACTAAGGACCTGATTGTTCTCATTGTATTCTCAGGCAGATGAATGACTAAGGACCTGATTGTTCTCATTGTATTCTCAGGCAGATGAATGACTAAGGACCTGATTGTTCTCATTGTATTCTCAGGCAGATGAATGACTAAGGATGTGATTGTTCTCATTGTATTCTCAGGCAGATGAATGACTAAGGATGTGATTGTTCTCATTGTATTCTCAGGCAGATGAATGACTAAGGACCTGATTGTTCTAATTGTATTCTCAGGCAGATGAATGACGAAGGATGTGATTGTTCTCATTGTATTCTCAGGCAGATGAATGACTAAGGATGTGTTTGTTCTCATTGTATTCTCAGGCAGATGAATGACTAAGGACCTGATTGTTCTCATTGTATTCTCAGGCAGATGAATGACTAAGGACCTGATTGTTCTCATTGTATTCTCAGGCAGATGAATGACTAAGGATGTGATTGTTCTAATTGTATTCTCAGGCAGATGAATGACTGAGGACCTGATTGTTTAATTGTATTCTCAGGCAGATGAATGACTGAGGACCTGATTGTTCTCATTGTATTCTCAGGCAGATGAATGACTAAGGACCTGATTGTTTAATTGTATTCTCAGGCAGATGAATGACTGAGGACCTGATTGTTCTCATTGTATTCTCAGGCAGATGAATGACTAAGGACCTGATTGTTCTAATTGTATTCTCAGGCAGATGAATGACTAAGGACCTGATTGTTCTCATTGTATTCTCAGGCAGATGAATGACTAAGGACCTGATTGTTCTCATTGTATTCTCAGGCAGATGAATGACTAAGGACCTGATTGTTCTCATTGTATTCTCAGGCAGATGAATGACTAAGGACCTGATTGTTCTCATTGTATTCTCAGGCAGATGAATGACTAAGGACCTGATTGTTCTAATTGTATTCTCAGGCAGATGAATGACTAAGGACCTGATTGTTCTCATTGTATTCTCAGGCAGATGAATGACTAAGGACCTGATTGTTCTAATTGTATTCTCAGGCAGATGAATGACTAAGGACCTGATTGTTCTAATTGTATTCTCAGGCAGATGAATGACTAAGGACCTGATTGTTTAATTGTATTCTCAGGCAGATGAATGACTAAGGACCTGATTGTTCTCATTGTATTCTCAGGCAGATGAATGACTAAGGACCTGATTGTTCTCATTGTATTCTCAGGCAGATGAATGACTAAGGACCTGATTGTTCTCATTGTATTCTCAGGCAGATGAATGACTAAGGACCTGATTGTTCTCATTGTATTCTCAGGCAGATGAATGACTAAGGACCTGTTTGTTCTAATTGTATTCTCAGGCAGATGAATGACTAAGGACCTGATTGTTTAATTGTATTCTCAGGCAGATGAATGACTAAGGACCTGATTGTTTAATTGTATTCTCAGGCAGATGAATGACTAAGGACCTGATTGTTCTCATTGTATTCTCAGGCAGATGAATGACTAAGGACCTGATTGTTTAATTGTATTCTCAGGCAGATGAATGACTAAGGACCTGATTGTTCTCATTGTATTCTCAGGCAGATGAATGACTAAGGACCTGATTGTTCTCATTGTATTCTCAGGCAGATGAATGACTAAGGACCTGATTGTTCTCATTGTATTCTCAGGCAGATGAATGACTAAGGACCTGATTGTTCTCATTGTATTCTCAGGCAGATGAATGACTAAGGACCTGTTTGTTCTAATTGTATTCTCAGGCAGATGAATGACTAAGGACCTGATTGTTTAATTGTATTCTCAGGCAGATGAATGACTAAGGACCTGATTGTTTAATTGTATTCTCAGGCAGATGAATGACTAAGGACCTGATTGTTCTCATTGTATTCTCAGGCAGATTAATGATTAAGGACCTGATTGTTCTCATTGTATTCTCAGGCAGATGAATGACTAAGGACCTGATTGTTCTAATTGTATTCTCAGGCAGATGAATGACTAAGGACCTGCTTGTTCTAATTGTATTCTCAGGCAGATGAATGACTAAGGACCTGATTGTTCTCATTGTATTCTCAGGCAGATGAATGACTAAGGACCTGATTGTTCTCATTGTATTCTCAGGCAGATGAATGACTAAGGATGTGTTTGTTTAATTGTATTCTCAGGCAGATGAATGACTAAGGACCTGATTGTTCTAATTGTATTCTCAGGCAGATGAATGACTAAGGACCTGATTGTTCTCATTGTATTCTCAGGCAGATGAATGACTAAGGACCTTATTGTTCTCATTGTATTCTCAGGCAGATGAATGACTAAGGACCTGATTGTTCTAATTGTATTCTCAGGCAGATGAATGACTAAGGACCTGATTGTTCTAATTGTATCAGGCAGATGTTCTAATTGTATTCTCAGGCAGATGAATGACTAAGGACCTGATTGTTCTAATTGTATTCTCAGGCAGATGAATGACTAAGGACCTGATTGTTCTAATTGTATTCTCAGGCAGATGAATGACTAAGGACCTGATTGTTCTCATTGTATTCTCAGGCAGATGAATGACTAAGGACCTGATTGTTCTCATTGTATTCTCAGGCAGATGAATGACTAAGGACCTGATTGTTCTCATTGTATTCTCAGGCAGATGAATGACTAAGGACCTGATTGTTAAGGACCTAATTGTATTCTCAGGCAGATGAATGACTAAGGACCTGATTGTTCTCATTGTATTCTCAGGCAGATGAATGACTAAGGACCTGATTGTTTAATTGTATTCTCAGGCAGATGAATGGCTAAGGACCTGATTGTTCTCATTGTATTCTCAGGCAGATGAATGACTAAGGACCTGATTGTTCTCATTGTATTCTCAGGCAGATGAATGACTAAGGATGTGATTGTTCTCATTGTATTCTCAGGCAGATGAATGACTAAGGATGTGTTTGTTTAATTGTATTCTCAGGCAGATGAATGACTAAGGACCTGATTGTTTAATTGTATTCTCAGGCAGATGAATGACTAAGGACCTGATTGTTCTCATTGTATTCTCAGGCAGATGAATGACTAAGGACCTGATTGTTCTCATTGTATTCTCAGGCAGATGAATGACTAAGGACCTGATTGTTTAATTGTATTCTCAGGCAGATGAATGACTAAGGACCTGATTGTTCTCATTGTATTCTCAGGCAGATGAATGACTAAGGACCTGATTGTTTAATTGTATTCTCAGGCAGATGAATGACTAAGGACCTGATTGTTCTCATTGTATTCTCAGGCAGATGAATGACTAAGGACCTGATTGTTTAATTGTATTCTCAGGCAGATGAATGACTAAGGACCTGATTGTTCTCATTGTATTCTCAGGCAGATGAATGACTGAGGACCTGATTGTTCTAATTGTATTCTCAGGCAGATGAATGACTAAGGACCTGATTGTTCTCATTGTATTCTCAGGCAGATGAATGACTAAGGACCTGATTGTTCTCATTGTATTCTCAGGCAGATGAATGACTAAGGACCTGATTGTTCTCATTGTATTCTCAGGCAGATGAATGACTAAGGACCTGATTGTTCTCATTGTATTCTCAGGCAGATGAATGACTAAGGATGTGTTTGTTCTAATTGTATTCTCAGGCAGATGAATGACTAAGGACCTGATTGTTCTCATTGTATTCTCAGGCAGATGAATGACTAAGGACCTGATTGTTCTCATTGTATTCTCAGGCAGATGAATGACTAAGGACCTGATTGTTCTAATTGTATTCTCAGGCAGATGAATGACTAAGGACCTGATTGTTCTCATTGTATTCTCAGGCAGATGAATGACTAAGGACCTGATTGTTCTAATTGTATTCTCAGGCAGATGAATGACTAAGGACCTGATTGTTCTAATTGTATTCTCAGGCAGATGAATGACTAAGGACCTGATTGTTCTAATTGTATTCTCAGGCAGATGAATGACTAAGGACCTGATTGTTCTCATTGTATTCTCAGGCAGATGAATGACTAAGGACCTGATTGTTCTCATTGTATTCTCAGGCAGATGAATGACTAAGGACCTGATTGTTTAATTGTATTCTCAGGCAGATGAATGACTAAGTACCTGATTGTTCTCATTGTATTCTCAGGCAGATGAATGACTAAGGACCTGATTGTTCTCATTGTATTCTCAGGCAGATGAATGACTAAGGACCTGATTGTTTAATTGTATTCTCAGGCAGATGAATGACTAAGGACCTGATTGTTCTCATTGTATTCTCAGGCAGATGAATGACTAAGGACCTGATTGTTCTCATTGTATTCTCAGGCAGATGAATGACTAAGGACCTGATTGTTCTCATTGTATTCTCAGGCAGATGAATGACTAAGGACCTGATTGTTCTAATTGTATTCTCAGGCAGATGAATGACGAAGGATGTGATTGTTCTCATTGTATTCTCAGGCAGATGAATGACTAAGGATGTGATTGTTCTCATTGTTTTCTCAGGCAGATGAATGACGAAGGACCTGATTGTTCTAATTGTATTCTCAGGCAGATGAATGACGAAGGATGTGATTGTTCTCATTGTATTCTCAGGCAGATGAATGACTAAGGATGTGATTGTTCTCATTGTTTTCTCAGGCAGATGAATGACTAAGGACCTGATTGTGAATGTTGTTGATTGTGAATGTTGTTTAATTTTGAATGTTGTTGAGTTTTCTGTCAGTGCCAGGTTTTGACCACAGGCTACAGTCAGACAAAGAACAGTTAGTTATACAATGAGTCACACTAAACATACTGTATGTCTATAGTAAATCAAACAAAATACATCTCACAAAAATGCTTGAAGAAATAATGACATACTTAGCTTTCAAAAACCCAGCATTTATGTCATAACTTTATTCAAAATGACCAGCAACTGTTTATGGAGTTCAGGATAACAAAACAACAAACTGTCCACCTGAACAAGTAGTTGAGGTGAGAAAGCCAAGTATAAACAATATATATAAGTAGATCATTTGGAAGGAGGGTTGATAATTGCTCCTCGATCCGTATTTTAACAGCGAGCTATATTTTATCTGATGCCCCAGAAGGCTTGTATTACAACACCAATTCTCTGTGTCACTTCAGAGGGATAATGAGCTTTAGAGGGAGAGGTTGACTTGACTCCAGCTCAGTGAAAAGTGACATATATTCAACCCCACAGTAAAGAACCTCACCAAGATTGGCAAAGGCATAGAGAGATATTTTAGGATGGATACATGTCATTCTTTATTAAGTAATATCTCATTAAGTGTAATTCAGCCCGGTTTCTGGGATGGTTTGTATTCTTCAAGGTTACAATCATCATCAGTCCTTTAAGCTCACTGTCGACACAGCTTGTCAGACAATACTTGTTGTACACTATATATATATATATATATATATATATATATATATATATATATATATATATATATATATATATATATATATATATATATATATACAGTATCTGTCCTTCAACTCGAGAAATAGTATCTCCTGACTACCAATGGGGAGGATTGATTTGGATGTCAGAGGGTGGTCATTAGTAATGCTGTTGACATGAGGCTTGGTGATGTGGCTGGCTGTGCAGTAGTGAGACAGGGTGTGACCCCTACCCATTATCTCTCCATCTCTCCCAGTCTCTGTCGCTCTCTTTTTTCCTGTCTGTCTGTCTGTCTGTCTGTCTGTCTGTCTGTCTGTCTGTCTGTCTGTCTGTCTGTCTGTCTGTCTGTCTGTCTGTCTGTCTGTCTGTCTGTCTGTCTGTCTGTCTGTCTCTCTGTCTGTCTGCCTGCCTGCCTGCCTCCCTCCCTCCCTCCCTCCCTCCCTCCCTCCCCCTCCCTCCCTCCCTGCCTCCCTCCCTCCCTCCCTCCCTCCCCCCTCCTCCCTCCCTCCCTCCCTCCCTCCCTCCCTCCCTCCCTCCCTCCCTCCCTCCCTCTATGTTGGCGGTATACCAGGCCTGTGGCATGGTTCTCTCCCCTACTCCATGCTGCTCCCAATCTAATTGGCTCAGTGTTAAGCTATGGTGCTCACAATGGACTATGGTGCTCACAATGGAAAATTGTATGCTGTCTCCCAACCCCCTCCCTGGTCTCTCCGGCACCCCGCTGCATTCCCAACACTTCCCAACCCAGCCAGGATCAGCTCATGGAGCTTGATTTGACCGCTGGATCAAAGGGAATAGACTATCCCAGACAGATGGGACTCACCCTGCTCCACGCTCTCACACAGACACATAGTAAATATCATTATAAAACCAAGCATGATATGTGTTTTCATTCTCAATATATTGGCAAATCCCAAGCTACTTCATCTCCTTCCTGTGCAGCTAACCTCCTGCAGAAAGAAAGACACCTCTGTAGCTCCCACCTCTAATGCATGGAGGTCAGGGGAATCCAGTTTTTCAGGGGAGGCCTCCCTGGAATGATTCATTATGGGGTTCGATAACAAAATATTCCGGGCATCGACCCCCGCCGTGGCCCTTAATAATGCATGCTCCACATTGGTCTTCTCCACTATGGGGAGCACAGGAGTCATCCGTCACCTCACAGAACGAAGGGAGGGAAAGAAAACAGGAGGGATGGTGGAGGTGTAACCAGAACACAGACCTAGCCCTGGCTGTCAGGGTCCAAGGAGAGAGATGGAGGGAGGGAGAGAAGGAAGGAGAGGTAGAAATCTGGCTAGTAGCCTGCAGTAAAGGAACCATCCTGTTGACCTTTGGGAATGACCCATTGGCTCTAGACTGAGCGATGGTTTCAGCTGCCAGTGTAGAACACCTGTATGAGGAATGCCTGGCGAGCTTGGGTCGCTTCTAATTATGAAGAATGCAAAACAAGAGACAGGAGAGCTGGGCTGAGGTTCCAACCACACTATGCTATACAGCCTTGCTCAGTCACAGCCACCACTCTGTGTGGCCCGGCTCACACATACCATACAACCACACACACAGCTCAGTGGCATTCCGTGTCACATTCCGTATGTGTGTGTTGCATGTACACCAGTCTGATTTCCTTCCGTCATGGTTGGCCTACCACAGACTGTCACCCATTGAGACAGATTGTTGGCTTTCTTTACAGTCATGTGCCACTGATGGCTGTTTTTTTTACATGATTTTGTATATTCCCATTTTTTTATTGTTTTATGTGAAAATGTCCTCTAATGTACATGGCTTAGCAGCTAGAATAGTAAGTGCAACACTGTTGTTAGCTAAGTGTAGTAAGAACAGTAAGCAGCCGAAAGCCTCATTGTTGAAGTATAGTAATTAACGCCACTTGACTTACACTAACTGAGGTGGGGCTCAAACTGTCTCTGGAGTCTGTCTAACAAGCAGCTGAGGAGAAGCCAAGATCCAGAAACCAAAGAAAAAGAACCCAACATTTGCTGGTCTCTAAAAAACGGCCAATGACACAAGCCATCTGTGTGCAATTTAGCCAGACTGTGTTGTCATACCGTTCCCTGTGAGGCAGTCCTCTGAGAGAGAGGTAATATTATCAGCCCAGTCTCACACAGCTACCGTACAGAGGGGGAGAGAAGGGGAGAGAGGGGGAGAGAGGGGTAGAGAAGGGGAGAGAGGGGTAGAGAAGGGGAGAGAGGGGGAGAGAGGGGGAGAGAAGGGGAGAGAAGGGGAGAGAGGGGGAGAGAAGGGGAGAGAAGGGGAGAGGGAAGGGGAGAGAAGGGGAGAGGAGGGGGAGAGAAGGGGAGAGAGGGGGAGAGAAGGGGAGAGAAGGGGAGAGGAGGGGGAGAGAAGGGGAGAGAGGGGGAGAGAGGGGGAGAGAAGGGGAGAGGGAAGGGACCCCAGAGATTTGACCACTGAGAGATGGAGGTCAACAGCAGAACGCAGATAGGCTTTTATTTCCCGGCTGGAGCTGTGACGGAGTGAGACAGTCACCCCTGATGTCCCCTACCCTGCCTGTCTGACCAGTAGATGAAAACTGAACTGAGCTCATTAGGTGAGACTTGAGGGAGTCACTGGAGCAGTGGAGAGACCAGCACAGAGGAGAGGTAGAGAGATGGAGTTGTCCTGAGAACTAAGCTCTAGGTTGTGTACTCAGAGCAGCAGGGATCCTGATGCTTTAAATGTGGATCTAGGAATGCATGGCATAGAAATCTCCCTCATGTCATGGTCTGGGCGCTAGAGATGATGAACCATTTCTAGACGCTCCTATAAGTGTCATCACCCGGCCCTTGGCTCAACAACACCTCCACACCCTACCCTGTGTGAATGTGAACATCCACGACACCCCACTATAAAACATCCTTCATGCTTCTAGTGGCATCCAAGCATGTCTCAGTTCACAGTCACAGCAGCTACATCTGTCTGTCTGTCTGTCTGTCTGTCTGTCTGTCTGTCTGTCTGTCTGTCTGTCTGTCTGTCTGTCTGTCTGTCTGTCTGTCTGTCTGTCTGTCTGTCTGTCTGTGTGTGTGTGTGTGTGTGTGTGTGTGTGTGTGTATGTATGCATGTGATGATATTGTAGAAATATCTGGCTTCTGGATGACAGAGGGAGACTTATACTCTGTCTCCTCTCTGCTGAATGGAACATCCTTGAGGCCCAGTAACCTTGAGTCTAATGGATAGGGTCAATCTGAATGGAGTCGCAAACGAGGGCCAGGTGTGTGGCCAATCAATGTCATGGTGCCTGGTTTTGCAAGGCTGCCTGCTGAAGGAGACTGTTATAATTGGGACGCCATTCCACACAGGTAATAGGTTTACTGCCATCATTCATTTTAGGACACAGACACACAAACACAGAAAAATGCCACACACACAACCCATTACATGCCATTGAGCACAATGAATACAGATAGGCGATGTGATGGGGCTTGGTAGCCCCCAGTGTTTCAATGACTCCTTTACCTTTTCCATCCATAACTAGGTGAGCAGACACTGGTCAGATTTATCACTGAGCCCAGCCTCCCTACAGCTGATTTCCGTCACTCAAGGTGTTGGCTGCTGCAGTCAGAGATAAAGGGTGAAAGGGTACAGTTATTTAGGCTAAACTGTTAAGGACCTCAATCCACTGAACACAGTGTCCATGTATAGATAGGTGAGTGAACAGTCAGCAGGAGGGGGATCTCAATTTCATCACCCCCTCAAGCACAATGTCTCATACAGAACAGCAGTATCATTACCATTGTTTAAACCAGAGGGAGAACAGACTGGTTTGACAGCCACTTCAGACTGAGGCTTCCATGAAGGTCACACTGTTTGTGTGATTACTGTAATATCTTCCTTACTCTGGTAGGGCCTGTACATAAATAATGTATGTGTGATTACTGTAATATCTTCCTTACTCTGGTAGGGCCTGTACATAAATAATGTATGTATGATTACTGTAATATCTTCCTTACTCTGGTAGGGCCTGTACATAAATAATGTATGTGTGATTACTGTAATATCTTCCTTACTCTGGTAGGGCCTGTACATAAATAATGTATGTGTGATTACTGTAATATCTTCCTTACTCTGGTAGGGCCTGTACATAAATAATGTATGTGTGATTACTGTAATATCTTCCTTACTCTGGTAGGGCCTGTACATAAATAATGTATGTATGATTACTGTAATATCTTCCTTACTCTGGTAGGGCCTGTACATAAATAATGTATGTATGATTACAGTAATATCTTCCTTACTCTGGTAGGGCCTGTACATAAATAATGTATGTATGATTACTATAATATCTTCCTTACTCTGGTAGGGCCTGTACATAAATAATGTATGTATGATTACTGTAATATCTTCCTTACTCTGGTAGGGCCTGTACATAAATAATGTATGTATGATTACTGTAATATCTTCCTTACTCTGGTAGGGCCTGTACATAAATAATGTATGTATGATTACTGTAATATCTTCCTTACTCTGGTAGGGCCTGTACATAAATAATGTATGTGTGATTACTGTAATATCTTCCTTACTCTGGTAGGGCCTGTACAAGCTTGTCTGAACAGTACAGCAGGACACACAACACTAATGTCTTCTATTCCACACCCCTCCCTTCCGTTAAACCATTTGATCAGGTTTTTTTCTGCCGTTCTGAAGTTGAGCTGGATTGATCTAGTTGATAGGTCTATAGACAAGGCTTGTATAGTCTATAGGTCAACACTGAGGTGACATGTGGATTAGGAGCCATACAGTACCATGTTGTCTTGTATTCAAATGACTGTACACTTACAGCACAGCCTCCATCTCTCACACAGTTCTAGTTTAGACACAGATTTACAGTATTCTGTGTCTTGCAGCAGCTGTGTCTGTATTACAAAGACCTTGGAATTAGAATATGTATGAACTCATGGGATCTCATTACTACAGATCCGGAACACATGGTTTCAGTTCATCAAAAACATTTAGAGGATTTTCTCAATGAGATCGTTGGGAGGCAGTTTAATACTGCATGTTTAACATGCATATTGAATGAGCTTGTCCACTACATGTGTTGTGTGTCTCACATAGATACAGATACAACTCTCTAGAGGGGTGTGTTCAGTCAGTCAATGGTGTTTTTCAGTGATTTATTTATTTATTACAATTATTATTTAACCTTTATTTAACTAGTCGAGTCAGTTATTAACAAATTCTTATTTACAATGACGGCCTTCACCGGCCAAACCCGGGTCAATTGTGAGCTGCCCTATGGGACTCCCAACCACAGCCGGTTGAGTTACAGTCTGGATTCAAACCAGGGTCTGTAGTGACGCCTCTCGCACTAAGATGCAGTGCCTTAGACCGCTGCACCACTCGGGATGAAGGGATGTGTGTCATCTACAGAGGAACATTGTGCCTCCACTTTGATGAGTCCTACTGAACTGTTACTAGCCCATCCTTCATTTCATATGCCCTAGGAAATCTGTATTGAGTGACAGGAGCCATCTGAATGGCACAACCCTCTCTTCTATAGGCAAAGCATACTACTCAAGACTAAATACTAATGGATTGATTGTCCTCTCAACAACAAAACTCTAAATAATTACCCAACGTAGACATTGAGAAGGCGAGAGTAGCATAACCGGGTGTATCAAATTACCGGTAAGCATGGTTCTCTAAATGGGGTAAATCCTTAGCTGTTAATACAGATACCTTGCATTCACATTCACAAACTCACATTCAATAAGAATTCCTCTTGACTTAATGGAGCCAATTACTATCTGAAACGTCCGCGTCTCTGCGCTGTATAGCGATCTCATTGAAATGGTAATTCTGTTTTAAATAGCAGCTCTCTATATAATGAATTGCTGGGTTGAATTTTTCCAGACAAATTGCGACTCATGTGGGTAGATTATTTAAATGTGATGTGTAGGAGGGGTGGCCATGTCTGAGTAGGTTGATAGGTGGGGGTCGTATAGACTCGGTATATAATTGGGCAGTCTCATCTATGATTGGCTCTAGTTTGACTAGTTTGGTTCATTAATGGGCAGTGTGAGGGGTTTTCTCTACGGGGGTAACGAGGAACAGTGTGTTAAAGTGCTACTGAGGAACTGAAATGACTGTACACACCACAGGAGGCTGGTGAGGGGAGAACTGTTCATAATAATAGCTGAAATGGAGTGAATGGAATGACATCAAATCTAATCAATTGCATTTATAAAACCCTTTTTACATCAGCAGATGTCACAGAGTGCTTCAACAGAAACCCAGCCTAAAGCCATGTGTTTGATGTGATTGGAACCAGTCTATTGATACCATTCCAGCCATTGCTATGAGCCTATCCTCCTCAATTAGTGTACCAGCAGGTGCCTGTGTTACCCACCCAACCCAACCCCCAATAGAGAGATAACATGTTTCACCAATGAGCGTTGTTCATTATTGTTGGCTGAACGTGCCATTTAGAAGGCCCTGGACTGCACTGCTTGTGTACCATCTGTTTAAACCTAGACAGAAGCAAACCCTCACTAGACCAGGGGTCTCCAACCTTTCTGGCATGAGAGCTACTTTAGATGAAACATGCTGTGAGCTAGTCATTTTTTTCTAGAGATGAAGTAGTGTTTTCTGTCAATATCTCTGGTAAAATAATGGTTAATAAACAACTCTAAGGGGGGGCTATAATATATGTTAATTGTTTTCTCCAAAATTCTCTTTTATATTTTCCAAAATTCTGTTTTCTGTGTTTTATTTTTCCTTGGTTTCAGATGGTTTTGTTTTTCACTCTCAAAATAAAATTGTTCACATAGAAATCAGGAAATTAGATGTTTATGCTTAAATCAACCAGGATACCATTTTGGGGTGGGCCTGGAAGAAAACCAACACATGTAGATGTTTGAGTGTATTTCCCCTTTAATGTCCCATCTAGTGAGTGAGGAATTTGCTGTCTAATGTGCCGGTCTAGCAATGGTTTTGTACTGCTGCTGCTCATGTCATGGCAAAGTTAGCAAATAACAAATAATACTTAGATACAAATGATTTCCAGTACTTACATGATGTACTTCTGCTCAGTAAGCCTACTTTGAGTTAACATTTAATTGAGAAGGATTTGAGGAGTGTGTTCCTGTCAACCCACAAGATGGTTATCACATCAACTAGCTACACACAGAGTGATAAACAAACACACACACCACACAGACAGACAGTGGCAATACTGCTGGAAATGTATTGGCAGATGTGCTTTTTAGATTTGGGTATGTCAAAAAAAAGGGTCCGATCCTTAAGCCAATAGGGTCTAACCTGGAATTGGGATAATGTCAATGTTATGTTGATTAGGTAATAGCTGGGAGCTTGAAGTGTTTGTGAGCTTTCTTAATGACAGTTTGCAGTGGAACATGTGAAAATTGCATGTACTTTCAGAATTGTTTGGCGAGCTGCTCATATGTGGGCTGCTAGCTACTGGTAGCTCACGATTGACCTGTTGGAGACCCCTGATAAAGACTCTGGTGGGGAAATCTGATCACAACCACTGGACCCTCTCTCTCTCTGACATATTCCTCCTGGTCCATTCACAGAGATCCAGTATCTCTCTTCAATCAGTCTCATGTTCTAGCCCTGTCTCCCTGACATCCTTTCTTCTGGGCCCAGACAGGACACTGACCAGGGCTCCTGAGTGGCGCAGCGGTCTAAGGCACTTTATATCAGTGCTAGAGGCTTCACTACAGACCCTGGTTCGATTCCAGGAGGTATCACAACCGGCCGTGATTGGGCCGGGGTAGGTTGTCATTGTAAATAATAACTAGTTCTTAACTGACTTGCCTAGTTATATAAAGGTTAAATAAAAAAAGACAGACAGACTGCCTCTCCAGGGTGCGACAGCCGGACAGAGAGGGGTCACCATCTACATCTGTTACAGCAGAGAGAGTTCCACAGATTAAGGGACAACCCAGTGCACCTCTCCAGACTGTCCAGGGCATGAGAGAGAGGCATGGAAGAGATGAAGAAGGAGGGAGAGAAGAAAGAAAGAGTAGAGTGCATTCCTGGGAGGAGGAAATGGGGACTGAATGACGCAGGAGAACAGGGGGGCTGCTGGTGACACGGCCAGTCCCTGGGATCAGGTTGTGCTCCCGAAAAACTTTGCTGAACAGCCTGGGAGTGACAATGGGTTTGAGATCTGTCTGGAGAAGCAAGCTGATATTGGGATCATGTTGCCATGCCAGGTTCCTGGTGATGGCTGGATGGATGAGGGTTCACTGGAATGTCTTTAATTTAATTCCGCCCAGCTCTCATCTGATACTTCACAGTTCTCCTCTTAGAAGGAGGTTACACAAAGCAAAGTTTATCGTTACATCAATTAAAGCAGAGCATCACTCTTTACTGAGATTGCCTCTTGAAGACAGGGAGCCGGAGCGTTGTGAATGAGTGAGTGGATTACAGTGAATAGAGTATGTCCTCCCTGGGCCAAGTTGGCTCATCATGTCCCCAGGCCATCTCTGTGAAGATAGACCCATCAGCACATCTCAGTTCTACAGATGAAGGTCATGTATCCAGTGCTGCTGAACAGCATTCAGGTCTTCTTCAGGTGTTTTATCACCCATCGCTGTGGTGTGTTTCAACCGTTCATACGCAAATATCAAATTAACTGGAGAAGAGAGAGAGAGAGAGAGAGAGAGAGAGAGAGAGAGAGAGAGAGAGAGAAACAAATTGCCTCTATAAAAGTATTATTGTGCAGACATGAATGGTTTTGATCAAAGCAAGCATGCCATCCATCCTGGAGCTGCTCCCTGACTCTGTAGATGTCTCACATGGTGACCTGCCAACACAGATTCAGGGCCAGGAGGACCCATGTCCATGTATCACGAGAATGGATCAGGAAAGGGTTCAAAGGGCAGGGGTCACCAGGTGACAGTTTGAAACTGCCATTCTCCTCTCTGGTTGCATTATCCACACACTCGAGTGGTCATGCTAATCAGACAAGCACACATCACCAGAGACACACACACACAAACAAAGTAGTGTGGTGAGTGTCCCAAGGACACGCATGTGTGGACTGGAGTGGTGGAGAATCTCCATTTTGGCTTAAATTGTGTTTTTCTGTGCATTAACCCAGGGCTAATTACTGGTTGGTCACTGGGCGTGGTTGGTGGGGGGACGAGGGGGTGGTCAGTGGTGGAGGCTTTTAGTGGACGGACGAGAAAAGAGGGTAGGGCTCTTCATCTCTGGTCCAACTCTCGCGTCTCATGTGAAGAGGGCTGGGATTGGCTGTAATTATATGCTGTTTTTGATCAGACCAAGCCCTTATTCAGGCCATTTTCCAATCTCTCCATCAGGCAGACTGTCAACAGACCAAGCCCTTATTCAGGCCATCCTCCAATCTCTCCATCAGGCCACACATCGAGCTATCAATGGGCCTACAGGAAGTGAGATGGGACATACAGAATGACCTCATCCCTGAGACACCCCAGACCTCTGTTTCTGGCTCAGAATGAGTGTGCTTTGCAGAGAACACCAGGATAAAAGTTCATTTCCTGGCCCAAAATGCTTTTCTTTCTCTGTCATAACTTCAGTAATGAGAAGAAAAGTTTAGATTTTACAGAGATCGATGGAGCATGACATTTATTCACACTGAGAGATATAGGGACACACTAACAACACACACACACACTGGGGGACACACAGTCTCACACACACACACACACACACACACACACACACACACACACACACACACACACACACACACACACACACACACACACACACACACACACACACACACACCAAGAAAAGACTGTAACAATATAAGGAAACTATTATTCCAAGATGCAGATGAGAGGCAGACGATGTAGTCATGACAATACAGTACTGTAGAAGACGATGTAGTCATGACAATACAGAACTGTATGAATGACAATACAGTACTGTGTATTGTAGTCATGACAATACAGAACTGTAGAAGACGATGTAGTCATGACAATACAGTACTGTAGAAGACGATTGTAGTCATGACAATACAGAACTGTAGAAGACGATGTAGTCATGACAATACAGTACTGTAGAAGATGATGTAGTCATGACAATACAGTACTGTAGAAGACGATGTAGTCATGACAATACATTACTGTAGAAGACGATGTAGTCATGACAATACAGAACTGTAGAAGACGATGTAGTCATGACAATACAGTACTGTAGACGACGATGTAGTCATGACAATACAGTACTGTAGAAGACGATGTAGTCATGACAATACAGTACTGTAGAAGATGATGTAGTCATGACAATACAGTACTGTAGAAGACAATGTAGTCATGACAATACAGAACTGTAGAAGACGATGTAGTCATGACAATACAGAACTGTAGAAGACGATGTAGTCATGACAATACAGTACTTTAGAAGACGATGTAGTCATGACAATACAGTACTGTAGAAGACGATGTAGTCATGACAATACAGTACTTTAGAAGACGATGTAGTCATGACAATACAGTACTGTAGAAGACAATGTAGTCATGACAATACAGAACTGTAGAAGATGATGTAGTCATGACAATACAGTACTGTAGAAGACAATGTAGTCATGACAATACAGTACTGTAGAAGACGATGTAGTCATGACAATACAGTACTGTAGAAGACAATGTAGTCATGACAATACAGTGCTGTAGAAAATAATGTAGTCATGGCAATACAGTACTGTAGAAGACGATGTTGTCATGACAATACAGTACTGTAGAAGATAATGTAGTCATGGCAATACAGTACTGTAGAAGAGGAGGGATTTTTTTATTGTTCTTTTTTTAAGGAACTCTTGAAAGTTGTAATTTGTAGAATACACAAGGGGTGTTTTCTAAATTGGGTCGTGCATCAGCAGTTTTCCGCTTGTCATGTCATTTCAGACCTTAAAGAGCTATTTCTAACTTATAACAGAAATGTGCAGATCAACTTGCCCTTGTCAGCTCGGTTTCTCTGCCCATCTGATGTTGTTGTGATGTTTGAGTCACGCAGATGTGACTGGAACACAGGAGGCGTGGCGGGGGGATGTTCCCCAATAATGGAAGAGGAGCCTAAGTGAAACAGTTTGGGAACTTGAACATTTATATATATTATTTAAACTTTGTTCAAGTCAGTTAAGATCAAATTCTTATTTACAATGTTGGTCTACCCTGACCAAACCCCTATCCCGGACCACACTGGGCCAATAGTGCGCCGCCCTATGGGGCTCCCATGCCTCTAGCACTGAGATGCAGTGCCTCAGACCGCTGTGCCACTCTGCATTAGAGGGATCCTGCCCTGCCTCTGATGTGTTTGTCATTAGTAAGGTATTCCACTCACTTAACTGTGTGTAAGCAGGACAATGAGCACTAGTGGAGAGGTGAGGAGTCCACTTTAGCACCTGTATTTCTCTGAGCTGCAGTCCCTTATTTTCCAGGTGCCCTCCTCTGCTCCTCCCTCTCTCTCCTTTCACCCTCCTTGGTCATTTCTTCGGGAACAGCACTTTTATTTTCATCCCTTCTCCGTAAGCCGGGTGGTCGTCTTGTCCCTGGAAAGTCATCCCACAAGACGGAGAGAGAGGTCTGCCGTCGTTACAGTGTTTTGAATAATTCATAGTTCCTCATAATGGAACAATCCACAGCGTTTTATGATACCATATTTCATGGTTAGTTGATGGTTAGGAGGGCCGGGAGACAGGCCAATAACAGCCATGGTGTAGGAATGGGAGGTGTGGTGGTGATATTCAGGGGTGTGTGTTCAGTGTCTATGTAGGGTGCTGAGAGCCCCCCCCCTTCTCTTTCTTTCCAACACAAACATGGCTGAGATCATATCTCCCATGGTGCCCTAGTCCAGCCAGCCAGCCAGCCAATCAAAACAGCTGTCCTGCCCTCTGACGGCCTGTGTATTTACACCCTCTCCAGTATGACACCTGAGCCCAAATCCTCTCCAAACCAATTAAGTAGACAATGTAGAGACCAGACTATGTAGTGACAGACTGTGTAGTGACAGACTGTGTAGTGACAGACTGTGTAGTGACCAGACTATGTAGTGACCAGACTGTGTAGTGACCAGGCTATGTAATGACAGACTATGTAGTGACCAGACTGTGTGGTGACCAGACTGTGTGGTGACCAGACTATGTAGTGAGCAGACCGTGTAGTGACCAGACTGTGTAGTGACCAGACTATGTAGTGACCAGACTGTGTAGTGACCAGACTGTGTAGTGACCAGACTATGTAGTGACCAGACTGTGTAGTGACCAGACTATGTAGTGACCAGACTGTGTAGTGACAGACTATGTAGTGACCAGACTATGTAGTGACCAGACTGTGTAGTGACCAAACTGCGTAGTGACCAGACTATGTAGTGACAGACTATGTAGTGACAGACTGTGTAGTGACCAGACTATGTAGTGACCAGACTATGTAGTGACCAGACTATGTAATGACAGACTATGTAGTGACCAGACTGTGTGGTGACCAGACTATGTAGTGACCAGACTGTGTAGTGACCAGACTATGTAGTGACAGACTATGTAGTGACCAGACTATGTAGTGACCAGACTGTGTAGTGACCAGACTATGTAGTGACCAGACTGTGTAGTGACCAGACTATGTAGTGACCAAACTGCGTAGTGACCAGACTATGTAGTGACCAGACTATGTAGTGAGCAGACTGTGTAGTGACCAGACTGTGTAGTGACCAGACTATGTAGTGACCAGACTGTGTAGTGACCAGACTGTGTAGTGACCAGACTGTGTAGTGACCAGACTATGTAGTGACCAGACTGTGTTGTGACAGACTATGTAGTGACCAGACTATGTAGTGACCAGACTGTGTAGTGACCAGACTATGTAGTGACCAGACTGTGTAGTGACCAGACTGTGTAGTGTGGGTCCATTAGATATGTTTCTGCATTAACCCCGAAGCTCAGTAGAACATATAGAACAGACCCCTAAGATGGATCATGGTTCCGTCTCCGTCTCAGGTTAACACTGTCTGATGTGGGGACTGTCTGGTTGGCCAAACCTCTTGAATGTCCTTCAAACCTGACCGACTCTTCACAAAGTCAGGTCTGAGGTGTGTTATAAGAGACAGCCTGGGATATAGAGCTTCTATCCGTTGCCACTTCAAACTACAATGTCTATAGAAGATGTTCCCATTGTCTGCTGTGCAGGTGTGCTCTCTCCCACAGAAAGACACAAAAAAACACACACCTCAACGGAGAACCCGGGCTGCAGACATGCTATCTCTCTCTGTCATCAGAGATGCTATCTCTCTGTCATCATAGATACTATCTCTCTCTGTCATCAGAGATGCTATCTCTCTGTCATCATAGATACTATCTCTCTCTGTAATCAGAGATGCTATCTCTCTGTCATCATAGATGCTATCTCTCTCTGTCATCAGAGATGCTATCTTGCTCTGTCATCAGAGATGCTATCTCTCTCTGTCATCAGAGATGCTATCTCGCTCGGTCATCAGAGATGCTATCTCGCGCGGTCATCAGAGATGCTATCTCTCTCGGTCATCAGAGATGCTATCTCGCTCTGTCATCAGACATGCAGGCAACCGGGGAGGGGCTTAGGAAATACATGCAGTATACCATTTTACTGTGAGTAGCTTCACATTTGTTGTATTTATGTTTTATTTAACCTTTATTTAAATAACCAGGTAGGCAAGTTGAGAACAAGATCTCATTTACAATTGCGACCTGGCCAAGATAAAGCAAAGCAGTTAGACACATACAACGACACAGAGTTACACATGGAGTAAAATAAACATTCACTCAATAACACAGTAGAAAAATAAATCTATATACAATGTGAGCAAGTGAGGTGATATAAGGGAGGTAAAGGCAAAAAAAGGCCATGGTGGCGAAGTAAATACAATATAGCAAGTAAAAAACTGGAATGGTAGATTTGCAGTGGAAGAATGTGCAAAGTAGAGATAGAAATAATGGGGTGCAAAGGAGCAAAATAAATAAATACAGTAGGGGAAGGGGTAGTTGTTTGGGCTAAATTATAGATGGGCTATGTACAGGTACAGTAATCTGTGAGCTGCTCTGACAGTTGGTGCTTAAAGCTAGTGAGGGAGATAAGTGTTTCCAGTTTCAGAAATGCTTGTAGTTCGTTCCATAAGAACGTAATAATTGGTTTTGGGGGTGACGAGAATGATATACCTGCTGGAGCACGGGCTACAGGTAGGTGCTGCTATGGTGACCAGCGAGCTGAGATAAGGGGGGACTTTACCTAGCAGGGTCTTGTAGATGACATGGAGCCAGTGGGTTTGACTATGAGTATGAAGCGACGGCATATAGCGGTGGGTAGTGTATGGGGCTTTGGTGACAAAATGGATGGCATTGTGATAGACTGCATCCAATTTATTGAGTAGGGTTTTGGAGGCTATTTTGTAAATGACATCGACAAAGTCAAGGATCGGTAGGATGTCAGTGTTACGAGGGTCTGTTTGGCGGCATGAGGGAAGGATGCTTTGTTGAGAAATAGGAAACCGATTCTAGATTTAACTTTGGATTGGAGATGTTTGATGTGAGTCTGGAAGGAGAGTTTACAGTCTGACCAGACACCTAGGTGTTTGTAGGTGTCCACATATTCTAAGTCAGAACCGTCCAGTGTAGTGATGCTGGACGGGCGGGCAGGTGCATGCAACGATCGGTTGAAGAGCAAGCATTTAGTTTTACTTTTATTTAAGAGCAGTTGTATTTAAGAGCAGAGTTGGAAGGAGAGTTGTATGGCATTGAAGCTAGTCTGGAGGGTTGTTAACACAGTGTCCAAAGAAGGGCTAGAAGTATACAGAATGGTGTCGTCTGCGTAGAGGTGGATCAGAGACTCACCAGCAGCAAGAGCGACACCATTGATGTATACAGAGAAGAGAGTCGGCCCAAGAACTGAACCCTGTGGCACCCCCATAGAGACTGCCAGAGGCCCAGACAACAGGCCCTCCAATTTGACACACTGAACTCTATCAGAGAAGTAGTTGGTGAACCAGGCAAGGCAATCATTTTAGAAACCACGGCTATCGAGTCTGCCGATGAGGATGTGGTGATTGACAGAGTCGAAAGCCTTGGCCAGGTCAATGAATACGGCTGCACAGTATTGTTTCTTATCGATGGTGCTTAAGATATCGTTTAGGACCTTGAGCGTGGCTGAGCTGCACCCATGACCAGCTCGGAATCCAGATTGCATAGCGGAGAAGGTGCGGTGGGATTCGAAATGGTCGGTAATCTGTTTGTTGACTTGGCTTTCGAAGACCTTAGGAAGGCGATGACAGACAAATGTTTGAGGTTCTCAGAGATGTATGCTGGTTTGTTTTCCAGTTGCTACTATTTGTTTTCCCAGTCTATTGTAGAGGTCTTAGTTATGTATTCAGGTTCAGGTCTGTTTTCAGAAATATTGTTTTCAGCAGCACTATCTTTTGTTGTTTGTTTCATCTCAGCCTGGGAGGAGTGTTTCAAGGCAGCTGCCATCCCTAGCCTGTTCTTCCAGCCAAATCTAACCAGACATGTCTAATCCGCATCGATGCAGGTTTAATCCGCATCCAGGCAGGTTTGATCCGCATCCAGGCAGGTCTAATCCACAACCAGGCATGTCTAATTTGTATCCAGGCAGGTCTAACCCACATCCAGGTAGGTCTAATCTGCATCAAGGCCGGTCTAATCTGCATTCGGGTAGGTCTAATCCACATACAGGCAGGTCTAATCCACATTCAGGCAGGTCTAATCCATATCCACGCAGGTCTAATCTGCATTCGGGTAGGTCTAATCCACATACAGGCAGGTCTAATCCACATTCAGGCAGGTCTAATCCACATTCAGGCTGGTCTAATCCGTATCCACGCAGGTCTAATCCACATTCAGGCAGGTCTAATCCGTATCCACGCAGGTCTAATCTGTCTGCCATTCTGTTTTATGTTGCTTTCCCTCAGCAAACTATGAACATCCCCTCTTCAACACTGCTCCCAAGGGTCAACAAGTCCCATCTCATCCTCGCCCTGATCCGTTTGTCCCTTTGTTGAACACAGTGTAGCTGTTTAACTCCACCCGCATTACATTGGCCTTGTTGTCATATTTGGGTCTGGTAAACCCATGTGCTGATTGGAGCAGAGCAGTGCTGTGTTGTGGAAGGGGGAATCTGTTTCCTGTGCTGTGAGGAACACTAGGCATGTGTTATCTGTAGAGCCTGGGGAGTGTGGAGGTGGGAGGGAGAGTTTATCTGTTCACTCACTTCTGACCTCTCTCTCCATGTGAATTGTTGTTATGGAGATACTGTAGAGGGAGGGAGAGGAAGGGTGGGAGAAGGTGGAACACTCACATACCTGCCTCTGGCTGAGAGGCTCTCGTAGGTCTCATATTCTCTCAATTCAATTCAATTTAATTCAAGGGCTGTATTGGCATGGGAAACATATGCTAACATTGCCAAAGCAAGCGAGGTAGATAATAAACAAAATTGAAATAAACAATAAACATTAATAGAAAACATTACACTCACAGAAGTTCCAAAAGAATCAAGACATTACAAATGTCATATTATGTCTATATATGTCTGTCTTTCTCGTTCTCGCTGTCTGTCTCTCACTCTCTGTCTCTTTTTCTATCTGTCTGTCTTTCACTCTCTGTCTCTCTTTCTCTCTGTCTGTCTCTCACTCTCTAATCTCTTTCTCTCTGTCTGTCTCTCTTTCTGTCTATCTCGCTCTTTCTCTCTGTCTCTGTCTCATTCTCTGTCTATCTCACTTGTTTTGTCTGTCTCTCTGTCTCTCTGTCTCTGTCTCGCCATTCAATTCAAGGGGCTTTATTAGCATGGGAAACGTGTTAACATTGCCAAAGCAAGTGAGGTAGATAATATACAAAAGTGAAATAAACAATAAAAATGAACAGAAAACATTACACATACAGAAGTTTCAAAACAATAAAACTTACAAATGTCATATTATGTATATTTTCAGTGTTGTAACAATGTACAAACGGTGAAAGTACACAATGGTGTTTGTTCTTCACTGGTTGCCCTTTTCTTGTGGTAACAGGTCACAAATCTTGCTGCTGTGATGGCACACTGTGGAATTTCACCCAGTAGATATGGGAGTTTTACAAAATTGGGTTTGTTTTCAAATTCTTTGTGGATCTGTGTAATCTGAGAGATGTACTGTATGTGTCTCTAATATGGTCATACATTTGGCAGGAGGTTAGGAAGTGCCGCTCAGTTTCCACCTCATTTTGTGGGCAGTGTGCACATAGCCTGTCTTCTCTTGAGAGCTAGGCAACCTTTCTCAATAGCAAGGCTATGCTCACTGAGTCTGTACATAGTCAATGCCTTCCTTAAGTTTGGGTCAGTCACAGTGGTCAGGTATTCTGCCACTGTGTACTCTCTGTTTCGGGCCAAATAGCATTCTAGTTTGCTCTGTTTTAAAAAAATTATTTCCAATGTGTCAAGTAAATGTCTTTTTGTTTTCTCATGATTTGCTTTGGTAAAATTGTGCTGCTGTCCTGGGGCTCTGTGGGGTGTGTTTGTGTTAGTGTCTCTCAAATCAAAGTTTATTTGTCACGTGGGCCAAATACAGCACAATGCAGATAGCCCGGTTAGCCAATGTGCGGGAGCACTGGTTGGTTGGGCCAATTGAGGTGGTATGTACATGAATGTATAGTTAAAGTGACTATGCATATATGATAAACAGAGAGTAGCAGCAGCGTAAAAGAGGGGTTGGGGGGACACACAATGCAAATAGTCCGGGTAGCCATTTGATTACCTGTTCAGGAGTCTTGTGGCTTGGGGGTAAAAACTGTTGAGAAGCCTTTTTGTCAGAGACTTGGCACTCCGGTACTGCTTGCCATGCGGTAGTAGAGAGACACAGGACAGGTTGTTTGGTTTGGAACTGTTTTGGGGGAGTTGTTTAGTTACAAATGGTCCTGTATAGGTCTGGTGAGAGAGTGGTCCTGTATAAGGTCTGGTGAGAGAGGGGTCCTGTATAGGTCTGGTGAGAGAGTGGTCCTGTATAGGTCCGGTGAGAGAGGGGTCCTGTATAGGTCTGGTGAGAGAGGGGTCCTGTATAGGTCTGGTGAGAGAGTGGTCCTGTATAGGCCCAGTGAGAGAGGGGTCCTGTATAGGTCTGGTGAGAGAGGGGTCCTGTATAGGCCCAGTGAGAGACTGGTTCTGTATAGGTCTGGTGAGAGAGTGGTCCTGTATAGGTCCGGTGAGAGAGGGGTCCTGTATAGGTCTGGTGAGAGAGGGTCCTGTATAGGTCCGGTGAGAGAGGGGTCCTGTATAGGTCTGGTGAGAGTGGGGTCCTGTATAGGTCCGGTGAGAGAATGGTTCTGTATAGGCCCAGTGAGAGAGGGGTCCTTTATAGGTCCAGTGAGAGAGAGAGAGAGAGAGAGAGAGAGAGAGAGAGATATGTCAGGAAATGAGAGTGAGAGAGCTATGTCAGGAAAATTAATATGCATTACATTTTTTATGACTTTGCATGCAAAGAATGCCTTCCATCAGCATCAAACGTCAAAATGCATGTTTGATTAATTGATACATTTAGCATAGAGATGAGAATTTAACAGTTATATGGTTGATTTGACTTTCAATACACATGAATGTTAGGAGATGAAAGTTGTGGGAATAAACAGGGTAAGGAGACTTTTTCAGCTTGTAGATTTAGAATGATAAGCTTGGTGAAAGGGGTTGCCAGGTCCAGTTCAGGGTAGATATTTAGTGTAAAGCTTGGTGAAAGGGGTTGCCAGGTCCAGTTCAGGGTAGATATTTAGTGTAAAGCTTGGTGAAAGGGGTTGCCAGGTCCAGTTCAGGGTAGATATTTAGTGTAAAGCTTGGTGAAAGGGGTTGCCAGCTCCAGTTCAGGGTAGATATTTAGTGTAAAGCTTGGTGAAAGGGGTTGCCAGCTCCAGTTCAGGGTAGATATTTAGTGTAAAGTTTGGTGAAAGGGGTTGCCAGCTCCAGTTCAGGGTAGATAGATAGTGTAAAGTTTGGTGAAAGGGGTTGCCAGGTCCAGTTCAGGGTAGATATTTAGTGTAAAGCTTGGTGAAAGGGGTTGCCAGCTCCAGTTCAGGGTAGATATATAGTGTAAAGCTTGGTGAAAGGGGTTGCCAGCTCCAGTTCAGGGTAGATATTTAGTGTAAAGCTTGGTGAAAGGGGTTGCCATCTCCAGTTCAGGGTAGATATTTAGTGTAAAGCTTGGTGAAAGGGGTTGCCAGGTCCAGTTCATGGTAGATAGATAGTGTAACGCTTGGTGAAAGGGGTTTCCAGCTCCAGTTCAGGGTAGATATTTAGTGTAAAGCTTGGTGAAAGGGGTTGCCAGGTCCAGTTCAGGGTAGATAGATAGCTCCAGTTGTGTGTGTGTGTGTGTGTGTGTGTGTGTGTGTGTGTGTGTGTGTGTGTGTGTGTGTGTGTGTGTGTGTGTGTGTGTGTGTGTGTGTGTGTGTGTGTGTGTGTTAGCCTTACATCTCCTTAACAGTGGAGATGACTCTGAGCCCTGGGGAGTAGAGTCATGAATCAGCTACATGGGATGTTTCAGCCGTGTTCACAGTAGCAATGCAGACTATAAAACAAAGCAGAAGAACTAGGAGGGAGCTTTGTCATTTTCTTTCCTTCTCTGTGTCCCCACTATCAAAATATAAAGTCTAAAAATGCATAGGTTAGCATCACTCTACATATCCCCATGTCTTATCAAATTCACAGCGCTCAGGGTCATTTTTGTTACACTTTCAAAACACGTCTCTGGCTTGGAAGCCTTTGGTATATTATAACAAAGGTGATAATACGTAATGCTTACATTATTTGGCAATAATAAGGCCACTATAAACCAATCGTCTCTCTCTCTCTCTCTCTCTCCTTTATCTATTCCCTGTGTAACATATACCTTACAGATAGGGATATGGTCATCTTTTCATCTCCCCGGGTACATCTGGGCCAGTTTAGAGGCCATGTGGAAGCCATTGGGACAGGGACTCTGAGCCTATTGATCAGAGAAAGATGTGCCTCTCTGGAGCCAGCATGGTTGGATCCCAGGACCCCTGTTTGCTTTGTCTCGCCCTCTTTAACATTCCTAGGCTCTCTATCTCTTTAAGACCCCCTCTGCACTTAACCCCCAATCACTCTCCTCGTTCTCGAGTTTGTGCTCTCTCTTGCTCATTCTCTCTCTCCTTCTATGTTATTCACTCTCTCTCTCTATTCTCTCTGCTCTCTACCTTCTCTCTCGCTCTCTCTCTTTTGCTCGTTCTCCCTCTTTCTTTCTTTCTTTCTTTCTTTCTTTCTTTCTTTCTTTCTTTCTTTCTTTCTTTCTTTCTTTCTTTCTTTCTTTCTTTCTTTCTTTCTTTCTTTCTTTCTCTTTCTCTCTCCCCCCTCTCTCTCTCCATCTCTCCTGAGTCTGGTGAAGTGATTGGAGAGTCAGCAGCAGTGTGGTGAAATGAAAGTGGCCATGATGAAAGGCTTAAGGATATGGCTGTAGGGTTGAGTTTGCATCCGCTTGTGTTTTCCTGTGTTTGAAATGTCTTTCTCTTTCCTTCTCTCTTCCACTGTTTTCATGTCACTCTCTTTCCTTCCACACAGCCTGTCTCAGGTTTTCTCTCCAGCCAAGTCACCTCTCCAACACACACTGATGTAATGCCGCTCTCTCCATCCCCAACCAATCAAACAGCAACCGCCCTCCATAACAATCCACTCTCTCCTACTGTTTCCTCTTCCTAAACCTCTGTCAAATGATACTTTCATTGGAGACTACGTGTGTTACGTAAAGATTTAAAGTAGGTCAAATGAAGATGAAAGGGAGGATGTCTGCTCTGAATTAGAATCGTTTGTCAGAGAGTGTTTCAGAAAGGACATTCATGAACTAACGTCAACGTCAAGCTCCACCGGATCTCATTTAGATGTGGTTAATCATGCATAGTTACGTACAGTAGACACCACACAGCCAGCGCAATTCAGAATACTGAAACACGGAATCCACACACACGCACAACAGACACCCACAAACCCCAACACTTCCAGGCCAGGCAGGTCAAATCCTCTACAAACACTGTAGGAGGATCCCTGTCTATCTGCCCTGGCTCTATTTACTCAGCACTGATCTACAATAACAATTTCTGTCGCCATAATTGTCTGTAAAAGATCTCTGTTTTTGGAAGATGAGTGAGAGACCTGAGAAGTGATACTAATCTCCCGGGTCTCAGGCCAACAGATAAATGTATGAATGGAGATGTTTATCTTCCAGTACACGGGGATAGAGGGATGTTTATCTTCCAGTACACGGGGATAGAGGGATGTTTTTCTTCCAGTACACGGGGATAGAGGGATGTTTATCTTCCAGTACATGGGGATAGAGGGATGTTTTTCTTCCAGTACACGGGGATAGAGGGATGTTTATCTTCCAGTACACGGGGATAGAGGGATGTTTTTCTTCCAGTACACGGGGATAGAGGGATGTTTTTCTTCCAGTACACGGGGATAGAGGGATGTTTATCTTCCAGTACACGGGGATAGAGGGATGTTTTTCTTCCAGTACACGGGGATAGAGGGATGTTTATCTTCCAGTACACAGGCATAGAGGGATGTTTATCTTCCAGTACACAGGGATAGAGGGATGTTTTTCTTCCAGTACACGGGGATAGAGGGATGTTTATCTTCCAGTACACGGGGATAGAGGGATGTTTATCTTCCAGTACACGGGGATAGAGGGATGTTTTTCTTCCAGTACACGGGGATAGAGGGATGTTTATCTTCCAGTACACAGGGATAGAGGGATGTTTATCTTCCAGTACACAGGGATAGAGGGATGTTTATCTTCCAGTACACGGGGATAGAGGGTGAATACAGGGTCAAATGGTGCTCAGTGGGGAAGCGGGCTGTCTTTGTGGAGGTCATTTCTCCAGCAGCGTCAGTGATACAGCTGTCAGACTCTTACAGTTTCCCTGCTCTAGATCACAGGCTGTCTTCCCCAAACCAGTGACACTATAGTAAATCACTGTGTATCCAGTCCCATTATGAAGACTCACAATGACTGCACAGAACACTAACCATACCACACTCTTCCTGTACTACTAACTCATATTATACACCTTCCTTCGAGACATGGGTATGCACGCGCAGACACACACACAATATGCCCTGCGTTCCCCCTCTACTTCCCCAACACTACACACACCTTCCTATCTCCTGTTTCCCAGGAACAGCTAGGGAATAAACCCCCTCCTTCTCTCCCTCCGTCTGCCCGAGCCACATCCAGGGGTCTGATGGTTGCTCCGGGGCTTCCACAGCTGTGCTCTCTGTGCTGTGGTTATGGGGGTGAGAGGGCTGGGGTGGAAGAGGTAGTTAGGTGGGATGGAGGGGGTCGGCGGGATGGAGGGGGTCGGTGGGATGGAGGGGCTCGGTGAGATGGAGGGGGTCGGCGGGCGGGAGGGGGTCGGCAGGCGGGAGGCGGGTCGGTGGGATTGAGGGTGGCGGGAGGGGTTTGAGAGTTGGGATCTCGGGGCCAGGATTGTTAATTGGGAAGATTGTTTTAATAAGGCCCTCATTGCAGATGCTGAATGGTGGGTGGTGCTGGGGCCACACAGACAGACAGGCAGGCACTCGGGGGGGCTCATGCTCACAAACAGCACCGGCAGCAGGGAGAGAGAGACAGGTAGACTGTGTGTGGACAACAGCGATGGATTAGGATGCGGATGTAGTGTGTCTGTGTGTATGCCTAGGGGAGGAGTCTATGAGTAAAGGACTGTTAGACCAAGATGTTCTATTACACTACAAGAAACCATACTGAATAAATACCTGTGTGTGTGTGTGTGTGTGTGTGTGTGTGTGTGTGTGTGTGTGTGTGTGTGTGTGTGTGTGTGTGTGTGTGTGTGTGTGTGTGTGTGTGTGTGTGTGTGTGTGTGTGTGTGTGTGTGTGTGTGTGTGTGTGTGTGTGTGTGTGTGTGTGTGTGTGTGTGTGTGTGTGTGTGTATGTGTGTGTGTCTCCAGGTTGTACAGTGAGAGGTACAGCAAGGTTAGTGGGGCGCTGGGTTCTCTACTCCTCCATGGAGATAGTGGGCTAGAAGTCTACAATATCTGGGCTGGATAGAGAGCTAGAGGGCTAGAAGTCTACAATATCTGGGCTGGGTAGAGAGCTAGAGGGCTAGAAGTCTGCAATATCCGGGCTGGGTAGAGAGCTAGAGGGCTAGAAGCCTGCAATATCTGGGCTGTGTAGAGAGCTAGAGGGCTAGAAGTCTGCAAAATCTGGGCTGGGTAAAGAGCTAGAGGGCTAGAAGCCTGCAATATCTGGGCTGTGTAGAGAGCTAGAGGGCTAGAAGTCTGCAATATCTGGGCTGGGTAGAAATCTACAATATCTGGGCTGGGTAGAAGTCTACAATATCTGGGCTGGGTAGAGAGCTAGAGGGCTAGAAGCCTGCAATATCTGAGCTGGGTAGAAGTCTACAATATCTGGGCTGGGTAGAGAGCTAGAGGGCTAGAAGCCTGCAATATCTGGGCTGGGTAGAAGTCTACAATATCTGGTCTGGGTAGAGAGCTAGAGGGCTAGAAGTCTGCAATATCTGGTCTGGGTACAGAGCTAGAGGGCTAGAAGTCTACAATATCTGGGCTGGGTAGAGAGCTAGAGGGCTAGAAGTCTACAATATCTGGGCTGGGTAGAAGTCTACAATATCTGGGCTGGGTACAGAGCTAGAGGGCTAGAAGTCTACAATATCTGGGCTGGTTAGAGAGCTAGAGGGCTAGAAGTCTACAATATTTGGGCTGGGTAGTAGAGTCCAGAGGGCTAGAATACTAGAGTATATATTGTTGGCATATCCATGTACCGTCAGGCCTCCAGCCACTGAAGACCTTTACTGTTGAACTCTGGATTGGGTCCAACACAGTCAACATATTCTGTCATTATGTTTATCAGGAATGTCCATGCCTTTTCTAGCAGCAGTTATGTGAAATCGTTATAGTAGTCCCGTTATAGTTATAGTAGTCCCGACCCCCCAAAGTGACGTCGTATTTATGTTTGACCTTAAAAGACACATTTACCCAGATTTACTGGTAAACTGAGGGTTTCAAGCTACCAAACTCCCCTGAGCGCCGTCAGGAGGAATGCTACTTGATCAAGTTGTGTAAACAGAGTATTGGATTCACCTCAGCCAATCCCTGATGAGGAAAGTGCTGTATACAAATGAATGAGAGCGGGTGGTAACCATAGTGCCTGATGGCGTGATTCCACAACATGTAACTAATGGTAATAGGTTCCCTTCCAGCTCCAAACTGCCTGTTAATCACTTGCGTATGCAGATATGTACTGTAGGAGCTGACTGTTCAGTAAATGGCCCGTAAACTGTTTCTCTTGTGTTTTTTTCTGTCATAAAATGGAAATGTGATAATCTGCTGCAGATGTTTGTTATGTAGTTTGTCTGGTGGCAGGTCTTCTTACTGTGATGCTGTTGCTGCTGACTAAATTCAATTATCTTTCAGGGTAGAGGGTTGTAGGGGGGGGGGGTGCTCTAGGCTCCTGCCAGTACCCTGGCCCTCGAAAAACAAAACACTTTCTTTATTTTAGTCCAGCGACCACTCCCCAGCACTCCAATCAAACAGCCTTTGTTTATTTAACTAAAAGGTGCCAAGTCACTCAGTCACTCATATAAACCTGCCTCCCCGGCCCTCTGCCCTCGCTAAATCTCCCCATGTCCACCCAACCCAGCACAGTCTCTCCTTGCCTCTCTCCATGTCCACCCAACCCAACACCATCTCTCCTTGCCTCTCTCCATGTCCACCCAACCCAACACCATCTCTCCCTGCCTCTCCCCATGTGCACTCAACCCAACACCATCTCTCCCTGTCTCTCCCCATGTGCACCCAACACAACACCACCTCTCCCTGTCTCTCAACATGTGCACCCAACCCAACACCATCTCTCCCTGTCTCTCCCCATGTGCACCCAACCCAACACCGTCCCTGCTTCTCCCCATGTGCACCCAACCCAACACCGTCCCTGCTTCTCCCCATGTGCACCCAACCCAACACCGTCCCTGCTTCTCCCCATGTTCACCCAACCCAACACCGTCCTTGCTTCTCCCCATGTGCACCCAACCCAACACCGTCCCTGCTTCTCCCCATGTGCACCCAACCCAACACCGTCCCTGCTTCTCCCCATGTGCACCCAACCCAACACCGTCCCTGCTTCTCCCCATGTGCACCCAACCCAACACCGTCCCTGATTCTCCCTATGTGCACCCAACCCAACACCGTCCCTGCTTCTCCCCATGTGCACCCAACCCAACACCGTCCCTGTTTCTCCCCATGTGCACCCAACCCAACACCGTCCCTGCTTCTCCCCATGTACACCCAACCCAACACCGTCCCTGCTTCTCACCATGTGCACCCAACCCAACACCATCCCTGCTTCTCCCCATGTGTACCCAACCCAACACCGTTCCTGCTTCTCCCCATGTGCACCCAACCCAACACCACCTCTCCATGTCTCTCCCCATGTGCACCCAACCCAACACCGTCCCTGTTTCTCCCCATGTGCACCCAACCCAACACTGTCCCTGCTTCTCCCCATGTGCACCCAACCCAACACCATCTCTCCCTGTCTCTCCCCATGTGCACCCAACCCAACACCGTCCCTGCTTCTCCCCACGTGCACCCAACCCAACACCGTCCCTGCTTCTCCCCATGTGCACCCAACCCAACACCGTCCCTGCTTCTCCCCATGTGCACCCAACCCAACACCGTCCCTGTCTCTCCCCATGTGCACCCAACCCAACACCGTCCCTGCTTCTCCCCATGTGCACCCAACCCAACACCGTCCCTGCTTCTCCCCATGTGCACCCAACCCAACACTGTCTCTCTGTACCACCAGCCGGAAGAGAACACTTATGACCTTTTAAACAAACACAGTCCCTCAATGGCCTCTCTGTCTGTCTGCAGGACCATGGGGCAGGGCTTCCTCTCATTTGTGTGCGTGTGTGTTTGTGTGTGTGTGTGTGTTCATGCGCACGCGCGTGTGTGTGTGTGTGTTCATGCGTGTGTGTGTGTGTGTTCATGCGTGTATGTGTGTGTGTTTGTGTGTGTGTGTGTTCATGCGCACGCGCGTGTGTGTGTGTTCATGCGTGTGTGTGTGTGTGTTCATCAGCATTGTGTGTGTGTGTGTGTGTATGTGCTTGCGTTGTAATTATAAAGAAATGAAGTTGTCTGAGCCAGGTTTGCAGTCTGCCAGTCCCCCTCCTACCTGGACTCTCCCCAGCCTCACTGTTTGCCTGACTAGTGTGGAGATATCCTCTGTTGTGTGACAGAAAGGTCCGGGCAGCCATCGTCCATGCAGGGTACAAACCCTAGGCTTGGACTGGAAACACTTTCACAACACATTCCAGGTGCCCATACCGCTCTCATAACCATCACCACACTCACAGCAGAGAGGGAATGATGCCAGCTTCGCTCCTCTCCCTTCAGCAGCAGATGGCTTGACTGAGGATGTGTATGTCTGATAGCTCGCCCCACATGTGTAGCTCAACCTCTGGATTAGGATCAAAACAGACTGTCAAACTTTCACCCTCAAACTAATTACCAAATGTTGAAATGCTTAGACATAGATGGATGCTTGGAAGAAGATGACAGATGAGTTTGTCCATACAATACATTATTATATCAATATGGATATGGATATGCTTACGTCAATATGTATGCTTGTCAAAATATTGACGGTAACATAATATTTTGGGTCACATTTACCCATGGCTTGTTTATTTACAAAGGGATCTACACAGTTTATTGTCATGGCTTAGATTGTTTAACATAGTTCATTTGGAAATCCTGTCCCCTCTCCATGACATCACTTCTCAGTCTGCTCGCACAGTGGTTTTGGTAAATGCTAAGAGGGATCCTTGGGCTGACTGAACCCTTACCATAACCCTAACCCTGATATTAACACTTATCACCTTCAAACACACTGAGGTTGTGTCTCATCTCAATGACCTCACAGTATTCAGAGTATACAGTACAGGAGGTTGGTGGCAGCTTCATTGGGGAGGACAGGCTCATGGAATAGGTGGAATGGTATCAAATACATCACACATATGGTTTCCAGGTGTTTGTTGCCATTCCATTTGCTCCATTCTGGACATTATTATGAGCCGTCCTCCCCTCAGCAGCCTCCTGTGGTCTACAGGTGCAGAGCCTAAAGGCTTGTTGATGCTCCATGTCTTCATCTGCTCACTGTGACATATTCACTGTCAGTCTGCGGGGGTCTTGTGGTAGACCGCTCACATGGGCCTTTGAAAGTCTGTAACCAATGCCACTCTGTGGACCAGATTCATTCATGGACAATAGAGTAAGGAAAAATGTTGCATAATCTATTGGGAACCGATGTTGAAAGTTGAAACTTTATTAAACTTAAGACCACTTTAAGCAACTCACTCGCTCAACCATATGTAGTATCCATACATCATGGGTTCACTCCCCTCCCACTCTGGAGATCTCTATTCTCTCCTAGACCCCTAGCCCTGTCCATCACACCAGGACCCCTAGCCCTGTCTATAACACCAGGACCCCTAGCCCTGTCCATCACACCAGGACCCCTAGCCCTGTCCATCACACCAGGATCCCTAGCCCTGTCTATAACAACAGGACCCCTAGCCCTGTCTATAACACCAGGACCCCTAGCCCTGTCTATAACACCAGGACCCCTAGCCCTCTCCATCACACCAGGACCGCTCGCCCTGTCTATAACACCAGGACCCCTAGCCCTGTCTATAACAACAGGACCCCTAGCCCTGTCTATAACACCAGGACCCCTAGCCCTGTCTATAACACCAGGACCCCTAGCCCTCTCCATCACACCAGGACCGCTCGCCCTGTCTATAACACCAGGACCCCTAGCCCTGTCTATAACACCAGGACCCCTAGCCCTCTCCATCACACCAGGACCGCTCGCCCTGTCTATAACACCAGGACCCCTAGCCCTGTCTATAACACCAGGACCCCTAGCCCTCTCCATCACACCAGGACCGCTCGCCCTGTCTATAACACCAGGACCCCTAGCCCTGTCTATAACACCAGGACCCCTAGCCCTGTCTATAACACCAGGACCCCTAGCCCTGTCCATCACACCAGGACCCCTAGCCCTGTCTATAACAACAGGACCCCTAGCCCTGTCTATAACACCAGGACCCCTAGCCCTGTCTATAACACCAGGACCCCTAGCCCTCTCCATCACACCAGGACCGCTCGCCCTGTCTATAACACCAGGACCCCTAGCCATGTCCATAACAGCAGGACCCCGAGCCCTGTCCATCACACCAGGACCCCTAGCCCTGTCTATAACACCAGGGTCCTTAGCCCTGTCTATAACACCAGGACCCCTAGCCCTGTCTATAACACCAGGACCCCTAGCCTTGTCTATAACACCAGGACCCCTAGCCCTGTCTATAACACCAGGGCCCCTAGCCCTGTCTATAACACCAGGACCCCTAGCCCTGTCCATAACACCAGGACCCCTAGCCCTGTCTATAACACCAGGGCCCCTAGCCCTGTCTATAACACCAGGGCCCCTAGCCCTGTCCATAACACCAGGATCTCTAGCCCTGTATATAACAGCAGGACCCCTAGCCCTGTCCATAACACCAGGGCCCCTAGCCCTGTCTATAACACCAGGACCCCTAGCCCTGTCTATAACACCAGGGCCCCTAGCCCTGTCTATAACACCAGGACCCCTAGCCCTGTCTATAACACCAGGACCCCTAGCCCTGTCTATAACACCAGGGCCCCTAGCCCTGTCTATAACACCAGGGCCCCTAGCCCTGTCTATAACACCAGGGCCCCTAGCCCTGTCTATAACACCAGGACCCCTAGCCCTGTCTATAACACCAGGACCCCTAGCCCTGTCCATAACACCAGGGCCCCTAGCCCTGTCTATAACACCAGGGCCCCTAGCCCTGTCTATAACACCAGGGCCCCTAGCCCTGTCTATAACACCAGGGCCCCTAGCCCTGTCCATAACACCAGGATCTCTAGCCCTGTATATAACAGCAGGACCCCTAGCCCTGTCTATAACACCAGGGCCCCTAGCCCTGTCTTTAACACCAGGACCCCAGGGCCCTTACTGATCTACTGGTCATGCTCCCTGGGACCTGAGCACTGTGTATAGGGTGTTTGTGAGGAGGCAGAGAGGAGAGAGGGCATGAGCTCATAGCACAGGAATGAAGAAGCTGCCATGTCCAATCTCATCTCTCTGGTGGTGGGGTCAGTAGGGAAGGAGGGAGAGGGATGGAGGGAGGGAGGAAAGGAGGGAGATAGAAGGAGGATAAGACAGCCGTGGGGCTGTGAGAGGGGTTTAACACACACACACACTTACACTCACACTGAGCCTTTGGCAAATTTACTGGATCCGTACTGCCCCAACCAGCCTGGGGTTTGGGGGGGGCAGGGCTTAACACGCCATGGGTGGGGGGCCTATCTTTGATGTGAACTGTTGGGAGATTGGGAGCTGGGGACCAGGAAAAGGAACTCAGCAGCTGAGGGGGGAGAGAGGGGGTACATATATAGATAAATGCAGAGTGAAAGAGCAGGAGGTGTGGGACCCATAGGGCAGTGCTGGAGGGGAGATGGAGAGTTTCTATATGGGAGCTCTCACTACGTATCACAGCCTAGCAGAGAACAGCCTAGCAGAGAATAGCCTAGCAGAGAACAGCCTAGCAGAGAATAGCCTAGCAGAGAATAGCCTAGCAGAAAACAGCCTAGCAGAAAACAGCCTAGCAGAGAATAGCCTAGCAGAGAACAGCCTAGCAGAGAATAGCCTAGCAGAGAACAGCCTAGCAGAGAACAGCCTAGCAGAGAACAGCCTAGCAGAGAACAGCCTAGCAGAGAACAGCCTAGCAGAGAACAGCCTAGCAGAAAACGGCCTCGCAGAAAACAGCCTAGCAGAAAACAGCCTAGCATAGAACAGCCAAGCACAGAACAGCCTAGCATAGAACAGCCAAGCATAGAACAGCCTAGCATAGAACAGCCAAGCAGAGAACAGCCTAGCAGAGAACAGCCCAGCAGGAAACAGCCAAGCAGAGAACCGCCTAGCAGGAAACAGCCTAGCAGAGAACCGCCTAGCAGGAAACAGCCTAGCAGAGAACAGCCTAGCAGGAAACAGCCTAGCAGAGAACCGCCTAGCAGGAAACAGCCAAGCAGAGAACCGCCTAGCAGAGAACAGAATGAGCTCAATAAGACTTACTTAGTTATTTTTGTCTTTATTTTGAGAGAGAGAGAGAGAAAGAGAAGGACGGAGAAAGATAGAGAGAGATGTTTGCCTACTGTGTCCACATGAGGCCAAAAGTATCCCAGTCTTAAGTAACAGCATGCACATCTGGGAGCGATTACTCATTTAATATTTTCTCATTGTTTGCTGTGGAGTCTCTCACTCCTCTCCTCCTCTCTCCGTTGCTCCACCTCTACCCTCTGTTATTTATGGGCTGCCATGTTTGGAGAGCGACGTATAGCTGTGCCTTGTGGCTCCTCGCCTTCCCCAAATCAAGACCATTTGTTAACTTTAACAGGAGCAATACTATCCTTGTGAAGACAAGAGGAGAAGAGGGGGGACCAGCACAGTACAACACATTCACTTCCCTTCCAGGACATGCAACAAAACACTTCTGTCCTCCTCCCCTTCCTCCTCCCCTCTCCAGTTGCTCTCGGACACTTTTCCTTTTTCTGTCTTTCTTCTTCTGTGGTTATTCATGTTCACTCTGACTATTGTTTCTTCTTCTGGGGTTAGTCATGTTCACTCTGACTATTGTTTCTTCTTCTGTGGTTAGTCATGTTCACTCTGACTATTGTTTCTTCTTCTGTGTTTAGTCATGTTCACTCCGACTATTGTTTCTTCTTCTGTGGTTAGTCATGTTCACTCTGACTATTGTTTCTTTTTCTGTGGTTAGTCATGTTCACTCTGACTATTGTTTCTTCTTCTGTGGTTAGTCATGTTCACTCTGACTATTGTTTCTTCTTCTGTGGTTAGTCATGTTCACTCTGACTATTGTTTCTTCTTCTGTGTTTAGTCATGTTCACTCTGACTATTGTTTTGAGGAAATGCTGCAAACCAAAGGCAGATCAATCCAGCTTCCTGTGTTTGTTCCAGGTTTGTTTTTGTATGCTTTTGGACAAATCTTCAGTTCCCAATGGGTCTTTTTTTAATACTGGTGAAGATTTGTGGGGGGGAGCTTACTGTAATCCCTTTCCTCTGAACAAAGCTCATTTGATCATCCTGTTCAGGCTTGTGTGCCGCATTAAGTCTTCATTTTCATTAATGTCGAAAGCGCACTGGAATCTCATTTTAATTTGACATTTCAGCATCTGGTTTCAATTTCCCAGGGGGGGGGAGTAGAGAGGGGGGGGGGGGTAGAGAGGGCTGGTGGTTGAACAGGACAACCCATGGGTTTGAGGAGCAGAGAGGGCTAGTGGTTGAACAGGACAACCCATGGGATGGTGGGGGGGGAGCAGAGAGGGCTAGTGGTTGAACAGGACAACCCATGGGTTTGAGGAGCAGAGAGGGCTAGTGGTTGAATAGGAGAACCCATGGGTTTGAGGAGCAGAGAGGGCTAGTGGTTGAACAGGACAACCCATGGGTTTGAGGAGCAGAGAGGACTAGTGGTTGAACAGGACAACCCATGGGTTTGAGGAGCAGAGAGGGCTAGTGGTTGAATAGGAGAATCCATGGGTTTGAGGAGCAGAGAGGACTAGTGGTTGAACAGGAGAACCCATGGGTTTGAGGAGCAGAGAGGGCTAGTGGTTGAATAGGAGAACCCATGGGTTTGAGGAGCAGAGAGGACTAGTGGTTGAACAGGAGAACCCATGGGTTTGAGGAGCAGAGAGGACTAGTGGTTGAACAGGAGAACCCATGGGTTTGAGGAGCAGAGAGGGCTAGTGGTTGAATAGGAGAATCCATGGGTTTGAGGAGCAGAGATGGCGAGTTGAAAACCTTCTCTTAGTGAGTCTCCACTATAAGATGTGATCATAGTTATTTGAGGTAGCCTGTACTCATCCCTAGTGTGCTACTGTGGACCTGGGCAGTGATTGGTCAGGTCTGTACAGTTACGTTAGAAACAGATCCAGACCCAGGCAGAGCCTTGAAGATGTTTCACACTGGAGAGCCTGGCAGAAACCTTGAAGTTGTTTCCCACTGGAGAGCCATGCAGAGCCTTGAAGACGTTTCCCACTGGAGAGCCAGGCAGAGCCTTAAAGATGTTTCCCACTGGATAGCCAGGCAGAGCCTTGAAGACGTTTCCCACTGGAGAGCCAGGCAGAGCCTTGAAGATGTTTCCCACTGGAGAGCCATGCAGAGCCTTGAAGATGTTTCCCACTGGATAGCCAGGCAGAGCCTTGAAGACGTTTCCCACTGGAGAGCCAGGCAGAGCCTTGAAGACGTTTCCCACTGGAGAGCCATGCAGAGCCTTGAAGATGTTTCCCACTGGAAAGCCAGGCAGAGCATTGAAGACATTTCCCACTGGAGATCCAGGCAGAGCCTTGAAGACGTTTCCCACTGGAGAGCCAGGCAGAGCATTGAAGACGTTTCCCACTGGAGATCCAGGCAGAGCCTTGAAGACGTTTCCCACTGGAGTGCCAGGCAGAGCCTTGAAGACTTTTCCCACTGGAGAGCCAGGCAGAGCATTGAAGACGTTTCCCACTGGAGATCCAGGCAGAGCCTTGAAGACGTTTCCCACTGGAGTGCCAGGCAGAGCCTTGAAGACTTTTCCCACTGGAGATCCAGGCAGAGCCTTGAAGACGTTTCCCACTGGAGAGCCAGGCAGAGCTATGAAGAGTTTTCCCACTGGAGATCCAGGCAGAGCCTTGAAGATGTGTCCCACTGCACCACCAGACAGAAGCCTTGCAGCCTCATACCAATGGCTGCACTGCAGCATCCTACCAATGCCTGCTCTCTCCTCAGCCAGCTGTCTGTCAAAACGATAGGGAGGAGCCCTGATAAGATGAGAGTTTTCTCTTTAATCAGCAACGCAGCAATGCATCTATTTTAACCTTTATTTCACTAGGCATTTATTTAACTATTGATACACCATTCTTAAAAGGTAAAGATAGTAGATTGATTATCACACACTATTTATGTGGCATATCTGGAAGCTGATTAACCAGCATGATCATTACACAATAAAAAGCTAATTCTACAATGTGCAGTTTTGTCACACAACACAATACCACAGATGTCTCAAGTTTTGAGGGACTGTGCAATTGGCATACTGACTGCAGGAATGTTCAACCGAGTTGTTGCCAGATAGTTGAATGTTAATTTCTCCACCGTAAGCCACCACCAACTTCATTTTAGAGGATGTGCTGAGGAGTATGTCTGTCTGTAACAAAGTCATTTGCGTGAAAAAAAAACAACAAATTATTACTGGCTGGGCCCCTGCCCAATCATGAGAAATCCATAGATTATGGCCTAATGAATTTATTTCAGTTGACTGATTTCCTTCTATGAACTGTACAATCTATGAAATATATATTTTTGTTCGGTATAGATTGTTTATAACTATAGAGAATATCTTCCAAGGCCCTTGAAAGACACTGTCTGACTCACAGTCATTCTGTTGCCTCCCATCATCACATCAGCAGCACAGTTAGTAAAGCCAGGAAGGACAAAGATGTGTCTTCATGCTGGAACCTGTGTGACCCACATATTAAGACAGGTCAAGGCACACACAAATACACACCCATTCACACTGTGCTTGGTCTTCCTGTTAAGAGCCCAGGAAACATTATCTGGTAGGGGACAGCTGAAGGTTCATGGCAGGGAGGGAGGAAGGGAGGGAGGGAGGGAGGGAGGGAGGGAGGGAGGGAGGGAGGGAGGAGGGAGGGAGGGAGGGAGGGAGGGAGGAGGGAGGGAGGGAGGGAGGGAGGGAGGGAGGGAGGGAGAATGGTAGTGGAGGCTCATTATCCAAAAAACATGCAGGACAGCACACAGCAGGGCCCTCCATCCTGTCCTCCCTCACATAGAGACCAGGAGACCAGAGGCAGCCTCTCTTGGCAAGGCTATGGATCTGACTGTGATTCTGTTGAAGAGTTAGAGGTTCGCTCCAGTCCCTCATCCATCATTCTCTCTCTTTCTTTCTTTATTTCCACTTCTCCAATTCTCTCTCTCGTAAGATTATGTTTCTCCCCATGCAGGTGGCCAGGGTTGCCTGCTGCACTGTGATGTGCGGTAGTCAGCTGTGCTTGTGGAGGAAAGGTGTCAGGGGGAGGACAGAGAGCCAAGCGGGGGACTGAGGGATGTAGAGGAGGAGTGGAGGTCATTGGGTTGTGCTGCTGTAAACACTAGAGGATGCCAGCTCTCACCAGCCTTCCTCTATCCTTCTCTCCCTCTCTCTCTCCATCTCTATCCATCCCCAGGGACAATCCAGTTCTAAGTTTCTATATTCTCCTCTCCTCTAGTGTTCTCTAGTGTCCTCTCCTGTAGTGTTCTCTTGTCTCCTCTCCTCAAGTGTTCTCTTGTCTCCTCTCCTCTTGTGTTCTCTTGTCTCCTCTCCTCTAGTGTTCTCTAGTTCCCTCTCCTCTAGTTATATCTAGTGTCCTCTCCTCTAGTGTTCTCTAATGTCTTCTCCTCTCATGTTCTCTCCTCCAGTGTCCTCTTGTCTCCTCTCCTCTAGTGTTCTCTAGTCTCCTCTCCTCTAGTCTCCTCTCCTCCAGTGTCCTCTTGTCTCCTCTCCTCTAGTGTTCTCTAGTTTCCTCTCCTCTAGTCTCCTCTCCTCCAGTGTCCTCTTGTCTCCTCTCCTCTAGTGTTCTCTAGTCTCCTCTCCTCTAGTCTCCTGTCATCCAGTGTGCTCCAGTCTCCTCTCCTCTAGTCTGACTTGCCTAGTTAAATAAAGGTTAAATAAATAACAAATAAAATAGTCTCCTCTCCTCCAGTGTTCTCTAGTGTCCTCTACTGCAGTGTTCTCTAGTTTCCTCTCCTCTAGTGTTCTCTAGTGTCCTCTCCTCTAGTATTCTCTAGTCTCCTCTCCTCCAATGTTCTCTAGTCTCCTCTCCTCCAGGGTTCTCTAGTGTCCTCTACTGCAGTGTTCTCTAGTTTCCTCTCCTCTAGTCTTGTCTAGTGTCCTCTCCTCTAGTGTCCTCTAGTGTCCTCTACTGCAGTGTTCTCTAGTTTCCTCTCCTCTAGTCTTGTCTAGTGTCCTCTCCTCTAGTGTTCTCTAGTCTCCTCTCCTCCAATGTTCTCTAGTCTCCTCTCCTCCAGGGTTCTCTAGTGTCTCTCCTCCAGTGTTCTCTTGTCTCCTCTCCTCTAGTGTTCTCTAGTGTCCTCTCCTCCAGTGTTCTCTAGTGTCCTCTCCTCTAGTGCTCTCTTGTCTCCTCTCCTCGAGTGTTCTCTTGTCTCCTCTCCTCTAGGGTTCTCGTCTCCTCTCCTCTAGTGTTCTCTAGTGTCATCTCCTCTAGTGTTCTCTTGTCTCCTCTTCTCTAGTGTTCTCTTGTCTCCTCTCCTCTAGTGTTCTCTAGTGTCCTCTCCTCCAGTGTTCTCTCGTGTCCTCTCCTCTAGTGCTCTCTTGTCTCCTCTCCTCAAATGTTCTCTTGTCTCCTCTCCTCTAGGGTTCTCTTGTCTCCTCTCCTCCAGTGTTCTCTAGTCTCCTCTCCTCTAGTGTTCTCTAGTGTCCTCCTCCAGTGTTCTCTAGTGTTCTCTAGTCTCCACTCCTCCAGTGTTCTCTAGTGTCCTCTCCTCCAGTTTTCTCTAGTCTCCTCTCCTCCAGTGTTCTCTAGTCTCCTCTCCTCCAGTGTTCTCTAGTGTTCTCTGGTCTCCTCTCCTCGGGTGTTCTTTAGTCTCATCTCCTCCACTGTTTTCTAGTCTCCTCTCCTCTAGTCTCATCTCCTCTAGTGTTCTCTAATCTCCTCTCCTCTAGTCTCCTCCCCTCTAGTCACCTCTCCTCTAGTGTTTTCTAGTCTCCTCTCCTCTAGTTTCCTCTAGTCTCCTTTCCTCCAGTGTTCGCTAGTCTCCTCTCCTCTAGTGTTCTCTATTTGAGAAGAGTGTCTCTCTGTATGTAGCCTTGCTAATGTTTGGAATGTGAATAGCTATCTTTCAGTGGGAGGACATTGCGGCACTTTTCAAGGCTTTGACTCACACTCACATCTCTGATCAGGATATTTCGATCCGGCTGGCCTTGCCTGTACAGATGGAGCCAGTGTTCTAGTGAAGCTGATGTTTATGTTTATATCCTCCTCTTCCTCAGCGGCACGACCCTGTCTGTTTTGACCTGCGCTCATGAGCACATACACAACTCAGCTGGAGGGTTGTTAGGCTTTGTGGAGGAGTAGGAGTATTTTGCCTAATTAGAAATAAAGAAATACTTTAAATCACTTTTGCACATCTGCGTTTCCATGGAGGATGTCATGTTGTTATAACAGTGTTTCTGCCTAGCAACAAGAGATAAGAAAAACACAAATCCCATTGCTTTAGAGTCAGGTAAACCACATATGGAGACCTGCATTGTGATGGGGGTCATACAGTGTTCTGCTGCTCATACAGTGTTCTGCTGCTGTACGTGACAATGTGTTGGGTCTGATTAGCTATAGAAGCCTGGAGAAACCATTACTTCCTATAGATCTCCCTCTTAAAGCCATTTCCTACAGGGGGATTGGGTTCCCCTCCACTCTGCCGTACATAAACCCACTCCCTCATGCTGGGAAGTTACAAGAGGCAGGCAGAGAGAGAGAGGGGTATCTCAGCTTGGTGCAGCGATGGCCAATTAAGTGCTTAAAGGATTTTGTTGGCTTTCAGGAGGTTGGGGTTTCCTGGTGGGAGCCTGTCTTTGATCTGTGTGGGGCGGAGGGAGGTGTAGGAGGTGACTAGAAGCATGTTTAGAGGGAGTTGCATCCACACTCTCTGCACACGTCTCGTGTGGATGCACGCTATCACCCTTGGTAGAGAGCACATTGTCAACAAGGCCTTGTGGGTAGGTGTATGACACACATGCTGTGGCCGGTGGTCCAGACAATCGTGGTATGACAATCCCTGGTTATTTATAGTCTACTCTGATAGAAGTGGTCACTGCAGTCATGTCCACGTTGTGACGGATCGGTGACAGTCCCCAATTATAGGAGTTGGGAGGTAGAGGAGGTGCACCATGGTGGCTAGCAGCAGGTTTAGGGGAGTGAGACAATGAGATAGTGGAGAGGAGAAGGTCAAATTCCACACACACACTCACACACAGAGAAACACACATACACACATACACACCTTCACATGTGTGCATACACATGCTCACACACAGAGAAACACACATACACACATACACACCTTCACATGCGTGCATACACATGCTCACACACAGAGAAACACACATACACACATACACACCTTCACATGTGTGCATACACATGCTCACACACAGAGAAACACACATACACACAGACACACCTTCACATTTGTGCATACACATGCTCACACACAGAGAAACACACATACACACATATACACCTTCACATGTGTGCATACACATGCTCACACACAGACACACACACATACACACACCTTCACATGTGTGCATACACATGCTCACACACATACACACACCTTCACATGAGTAGAGACACGTACACACACATACAAGGCTCACATGCATAAACACTCATAAACACTGTCATACATAGACACACATTGTGTCGACCTTGCGTACTTGAGGCTGACTAGGATTTCAGCCTGTAGTTTATGAGAACATGTTGTGTGTGTGTACAGACAGATACACCCGAGCTGGGAAAGTGATTACTGGCACGCCGTCTATAGATGGAGGGTTGTTGGTTTTTCATTACCTTCTGTCCTCTCGTAAATCTCTCCAGTTTATCTTCAACACTACCGCTGGGGAGGCAGAGAGGAATTAGCTAGGCTCTGACCCTCTGATAGCAACCCACAACCATCCTGCCTCTCAGCTTTTACAATACTGCTGTGACATACTTTTCCAAATTGTTACTGGACTGAGTTACTGGGGTATACATTTCATAGAGTCCTTAGTGCACTACTTTTCATGAGAACTCTAGTCAAAAGTAATGCACTTTGTAGAGTATAGTATGTGGTTTGTGTTCTCTTCATGTAGTCTAGATAAAGAACCCTGTCTCTAATGTTCATAGTGTTTATATGATGCTGCGGTACTATGATGTTGTAGTCAGGGTGAATGAGATCATTTGTTCCCGTAAAACGCCATTTCCCTCTGTCACATTAGTTCGGCCCTGTTGTCCTTATCTATTAGACAGACGGCTTCTATACCACCATACTAATGGGCCTTTTATCTGGGAAAATGCGTCTCTGACTGTTTATAAGAAATCCTGTCCAAAGGTGGTGGGAATATCTGTTGATGAGTTGTAATGCAACTACCTGATACATTAGCCACTGACAGGGTTATAGGTATAAACAGGAAGTGAAAGCGATATGTGATGAAGGGGCGATGAGGAGGGGATGATGTGTGTGTTCGGAGGCATGTCTTAAACTCCATGTCCTTAGGCTGACACAGAGAGACAGTATGATGTGATAAAGAGGGGAGATGGTTGGTCAAAGCCATTCTCATGTGTGTATGCACGCTATCACCCTTGGTAGAGAGCACACTGTCAACAAGGCCTTGTCGTAGGTGTATGACACACATGCTGTGGCCGGTGGTCCAGACAATCGTGGTATGACAATCCCTGGTTATTTATAGTCTACTCTGATAGAAGTGGTCACTGCGGCCTTGTCCACGTTGTGACGGATCGGTGACAGTCCCCAATTATAGGCTATGGTAACACTGTGGCGGTTTCCTCTTGTCATTATGTTGTTGCTGTAGATCAGTGTTGTGGTCTGTAGATGACACAATGCATCTCATATCTATGTTCCTGTCTAACTGGAGTGACCGGTTTTGGTGTTATTATGCCCTTTGTGTCAAAGCTAATCTCTGCCAGTGCCGACCTCACGTTAACCCTTTGTCTTCCTCTCTTTCTGCAGTACTACGTGATGACTTCAGACAGAACCCTGCTGATATAATGGTGGCAGCGGGCGAGCCTGCAGTCCTAGAGTGTATGCCCCCTCGCGGGCATCCTGAACCGAGCATATCCTGGAAGAAGGACGGTGCCAACATTGATGACAGAGATGAACGAATCACTGTGAGTGGAACTGGTTGTATGTGTGTATATGTGTGTGTTTTGCATGTGTGAGTGTGATTGTGCAGTTATGTTCATCAAAGTATTTGATACTATATCAATGTTTGTTTGAACCTCACATTGATTGATTTGGCCCCTGTTGTTTCACCAATAGTGATGTATAACTCCAAATGAGCAAACTGCAGTTGTTGTGACATTTAATGTGAAAGACCCAGAATTAGTCTTGGTTCATTAGTCAAGCAGCAGACCATTGATTAGGATCCTGTTGAGTAACATCAGCCAGTAGAACAAACACTCACAACTATGATGAAATGAAAAAGTTTCTGAAACAGAAGAAAGTTGGTCTCTGCAGCACAGAGGGAGTGGGAACATTCCCTCTATATCTGATTTATACAGTATTCGAGGCCAGCCACCAATTAGTGTGTTTTATTTCAGAGTGTAGTGAAGGGATCAGCAGTATCAATCACCCCCTGCTGCTGCTGAGTAGAGCAGTAGAGAGCTGACCTTGATGGGCCCACTGCCTCCACCATATACCTATATGCACTTTCCCTATAGGTAGTTACAGTATGTGGTGGAGAAAGTGATTGTGTGTTTGATATCTCTGACTGGCTGAGTGTGTCGGGTGGATGGAGCTTCATTTCACTTTATTTGTATTTTTTATTTCACCTTTATTTAAGCAGGTAGTCAAGGTGAGAACAAGTTCTCATTCACAACTGCGACCTGGCCAAGATAAAGCAAAGCAGTGCGACAAAAACAACAACACAGAGTTACACATGGAATAAACAAACATACAATTAATAAAACAGTATAAAAATCTATATACAGTGTGTGCAAATGTAATCGGTATTCAAAAAATAGGCCATAGTGGCAAAATATTAACAATATAGCAATTAAACACGGGAGTGATAGATGTGCAGATGATGATGTGCAAGTAGAGATACTGGGGGAATAATAGAGCAAAAACTTAAAATCACAATATGGGGATGAGGTAGTTGGGTGGGCTATTTACAGATGGGCTGTGTACAGGCACAGTGATTGGTAAGCTGCTCTGACAGCTGATGCTTAAAGTTAGTGAGGGAGATATAAGTCTCCAGCTTCAGTTAGTTTTGTAATTCATTCCAGTCATTGGCAGCAGAGAACTGTAAGGAAAGGCGGCCAAAGAGGTGTTGGCTTTGGGGATGACCAGTGAGGTATACCTGCTGGAGCACGTGCTACGGGTGGGTGTTGCTATGGTGACCAGTGAGCTGAGTAGAGTGTTGGAGGCTATTTTGTAAATGGCATCACTGACTTAGAATATGTGGACAATTACAAATACATAGGTGTCTGGCTAGACTGTAAACTCTCCTTCCAGACTCACATTAAGCATCTACAAACCAAAATTAAATCTAGAATCGGCTTCCTATTTCGCAACGAAGCATCCTTGACTCATGTTGCCAAACGTACCCTCGTAAAACTGACTATCCTACCGATCCTTTACTTCAGTGATGTCATTTACAAAATAGCCTCCAACAGTCTACTCAGCAAACTGGATGCCATCCGTTTTGTCACTAAAGCCCCATATAATACCCACCACTGCGACATGTATGCTCTTATTGGCTGTCCCTTGCTTCAAATTCCTCGCCAAACCCACTGGCTCCAGGTCGTCTACAAGTCTTTGCTTGGCAAAGCCCCACCTTATCTCAGCTCACTGGTCATGATAGCATCACCCACCCATAGCACACGCTCCAGAAGGTACATCTCACTGTTCACCTCCAAAGCCAATTCCTCCTTCGGCAGCCTCTCCTTCCAGTTCTCTGCTGCCAATGACCGGAAAGAACTGCAAAAATCACTGAAGCTGGAGACTCATATCTCCCTCACTGGCTGTAAGCACCATCTGTCAGAGCAGCTCACAGATTATTGCACCTGTACATAGCCCATCTCTAAATAGCCCACCCAACTACCTCATCCCCATATTTTTATTTTTTGCTATTTTTCACCCCAGTATCTCTACTTGCAAACTCATCTTTTGCACATCTATCACTCCAGCTTTTAATTGCTATATTATTAATATTTCGCCTATTTTTTTGCCTTACCTCCCTTTGCCTTACCTCCCTTTTTGCCTTACCTCCCTTTGCCTTACCTCCTACCTCATTTGCACACACTGTATATAGACTTTTTCTATTGTGTTATTGACTGTATGTTTGTTTATACCATGTGAAACTCTGTGTTGTTGTCTGTGTCGCACTGCTTTGCTTTATCTTGGCCAGGTCGCAGTTGTAAATGAGAAGTCGTTCTCAACTAGCCTAGCTGGTTAAATGAAGATGAAATAAAACTTTTTTTTTACACGGGACAAGACAATCACATGTCCGACTGCTACGCCATCTCGGTTTGATAGGGATGGACAGATAAGAGGATAGTTAAAGCATAGGTCTGTGTTGTTTATGATCAGATGTTGACTCATGTTTAACGAGCTCTTCAGTTTCTACCATCTGCCAACAATATCACATTGAAAATTTGGCCAGTAGGCGGATGATTAACCAGGCCCTGAAGGGATCAGTAATCCCTGAAGGGATCAGCAAGGATAATTGGCCAGGCCCTGAAGGGATCAGTAATCCCTGAAGGGATCAGCAAGGATGATTGGCCAGGCCCTGAAGAGATCTGTAAGGATGATTAGCCAGGCCCTGAAGATATCAGTAAGGATGATTGGCCAGGCCCTGAAGAGATCAGTAAAGATGATTAGCCAGGCTAAGGAAGAGATCAGTAAGGATGATTAGCCAGGCCCTGATGGGATCAGTAAGGATGCTTAGCCAGGCCCTGAAGGGATCAGTAAGGATGATTGGCCAGGCCCTGAAGAGATCTGTAAGGATGATTAGCCAGGCCCTGAAGGGATCAGTAAGGATGATTAGCCAGGCCCTGAATATATCAGTAAGGATGATTAGCCAGGCCCTGAAGGGATCAGTAAGGATGATTAGCCAAGCCCTGATGGGATCAGTAAGGATGATTAGCCAGGCCCCGAAGGGATCAGTAAGGATGATTAGCCAGGCTAAGGAAGAGATCAGTAAGGATGATTAGCCAGGCCCTGAAGGGATCAGTAAGGATGATTAGCCAAGCCCTGAAGGGATCAGTAAGGATGATTAGCCAAGCCCTGATGGGATCAGTAAGGATGATTAGCCAGGCCCCGAAGGGATCAGTAAGGATGATTAGCCAGGCCCTGAAGGGATCAGTAAGCTCTGAAGGGATCAGTAAGGATGATTAGCCAGGCTAAGGAAGAGATCAGTAAGGATGATTAGCCAGGCCCTGAAGAGATCAGTAAGGATGATTAGCCAGGCTAAGGAAGAGATCAGTAAGGATGATTAGCCAGGCCCTGAAGAGATCAGTAAGGATGATTAGCCAGGCCCTGAAGAGATCAGTAAGGATGATTAGCCAGGCCCTGATGGGATCAGTAAGGATGATTAGCCAGGCCCTGAAGGGATCAATAAGGATGATTAGCCAGGCCCTGATGGGATCAGTAAGGATGATTAGCCAGGCCCTGAAGGGATCAGTAAGGATGATTAGCCAGGCCCTGAAGGGATCAGTAAGGATGATTAGCCAGGCCCTGAAGGGATCAGTAAGGATGATTAGCCAGGCCCTGATGGGATCAGTAAGGATGATTAGCCAGGCCCTGAAGAGATCAGTAAGGATGATTAGCCAGGCCCTGAAGGGATCAGTAAGGATGATTAGCCAGGCCCTGATGGGATCAGTAAGGATGATTAGCCAGGCCCTGAAGGGATTAATAAGGATGATTAGCCAGGCCCTGAAGAGATTACATTTACATTTACATTTAAGTCATTTAGCAGACGCTCTTATCCAGAGCGACTTACAAATTGGTGAATTCACCTTCTGACATCCAGTGGAACAGCCACTTTACAATAGTGCATCTAAATCATTTAAGGGGGGGGGGTGAGAAGGATTACTTATCCTATCCTAGGTATTCCTTGAAGAGGTGGGGTTTCAGGTGTCTCCGGAAGGTGGTGATTGACTCCGCTGTCCTGGCGTCGTGAGGGAGTTTGTTCCACCATTGGGGGGCCAGAGCAGCGAACAGTTTTGACTGGGCTGAGCGGGAACTGTACTTCCTCAGTGGTAGGGAGGCGAGCAGGCCAGAGGTGGATGAACGCAGAGATCAGTAAGGCCAATGTTTCAGTATGGTCTGTTTAGGACAGTTAACAGCAAGCTGCAACTATGTTTACTTAAAGACAATTAGCTGTAATTAGAAGCATTTTCCTGCTCTGTACGTTATCATGACACTGTGTTCTTCTCTGGGTTGTTTCTGTTACATGCACCTTATACAGCTTCATTCTCAGCCCAGAACACCCAGCCATGGATGTGTTCAGCACTATTGACATGGCTGAACACTGGCTGGGGGTGTTAGTCTATTTATTCACAGCTCTAACTGATAAACAGCGTGAGAGCCCATCCCCCGCCCCTCAGACACCCGCTAGTTGCACTGGGGGAAGATTAAATAAGAAGCGCCTGGCAGTTTCACAGCATAATTGAAAGAGCATAATCTAGTGGAAATTGAATCAAATCCTATCTTTCTCTGAATTCAGCCAGCAGTTACTGATAAGCACACAGACTCAGACTCATCAACCTTGGAGCCAGTTTATTGGCTGTGGTTGCGTGTGCAAAACATGTGCATGTGTGTTTTGTGTGTTTGTGTGCGTGCGTGTGTGTGTTTGTGTGCGTGCGTGTGTGTGTTTGTGTGCGTGCGTGCGTGTGCGTGTGTTTGTGTGCGTGCGTGTGTGTGTTTGTGTGCGTGCGTGTGTGTGTTTGTGTGCGTGCGTGTGTTTGTGTGCGTGCGTGTGTGTGTTTGTGTGTGTGCGTGCGTGTGTGTGTTTGTGTGTGTGTGTGTGTGTGTTTTTGTGCGTGCGTGTGTTTGTGTGCGTGCGTGTGTGTGTGTTTGTGTGTGTGCGTGCGTGTGTGTGTTTGTGTGTGTGCGTGCGTGTGTTTGTGTGCGTGCGTGTGTGTGTTTGTGTGCGTGCGTGTGTGTGTTTGTGTGCGTGCGTGCGTGTGTGTGTTTGTGTGTGTGCGTGCGTGTGTTTGTGTGCGTGCGTGTGTGTGTTTGTGTGCGTGCATGTGTGTGTTTGTGTGCGTGCGCGTGTGTGTGTGCGTGTGTTTGTGTGCGTGCGTGTGTTTGTGTGCGTGCGTGTGTGTGCTCGTGTGTCTGTGCACCACTGTAACTTTGTTGGGACCTGTCATTAATCCCTGTTTGAGAACAAAGCCTGCTCTCTCCTGTCATCAGGGTTGCTTCACTCACAGACACCTGGCCCATAATGACCCTCCCCTGACCCTGTCCCAGCTACACACTCACTCTCAGGCTCATTCAGGCTGACACACACACACACACACACACACACACACACACACACACACACACACACACACACACACACACACACACACACACTGTTCAACAACCTGGAAACAATAACCTCATCAATCCGAGGCTCTGGAGAGGTGGTTTGAGGACAGAGCGGAGCAGGTGCGTATTACTGCTCAGTGATCATAGCTGTGTATAACTGTCCAGTGATCATAGCTGTGTATAACTGTCAGTGATCATAGCTGTGTATAACTGTCCAGTGATCATAGCTGTGTATAACTGTCCAGTGATCATAGCTGTGTATAACTGTCCAGTGATCATAGCTGTGTATAACTGTCAGTGATCATAGCTGTGTATAACTGTCCAGTGATCATAGCTGTGTATAACTGTCCAGTGATCATAGCTGTGTATAACTGTCCAGTGATCATAGCTGTGTATAACTGTCAGTGATCATATCTGTGTATAACTGCCCTACCTACACATGGCCTTTCCCATAATGAGGTTTCACTCTGTTTAAACAGAACACATTTTGCTAGCCCTGCTGTTTATAAGCTGTTTGTACAACAACATCCTCTCTGTGTTGTGTTTTCGATTTTTTGCAGTGATGTGTGAAATATTAGTGTAAACCAGTATTTGCTGTAAACACAGGCTCAGTGACTGTTGCTGTCCATAGCCAGTATTCGGCAGAGCTGGGAGGAGAATTACAACGCACAGCACCTGTCTGGTTAGGGAGAGATTTAACAGTGCAGTGTGGGATGTGTTCTTTCCTTTAAAGTGCCTGGGTAGGACGAGGACTCACAGAATGACTAAAAACAGCTCTACACATACACCAGGACCATCCATGTGTAATGGACTGTGCTGACAGATGGGAGAATGGATGGTCCGATATGTGAATGCCAATCGAAAGCAGAGCAATGCGCGGTGCTGTATTTTAAGAGGGCTGCGTCACAGTGTGTGGGATGGGCTGGGATGGGATGGAATGGGCTGGACTGGGATGGGCTGGGATGGGCTGGGATGGGCTGGGATGGAATGGGTTGGACTGGGATGGGTTGGGTTGGGCTGGGATGGTATGGTATGGGTTGGACTGGGATAGGCTGGGATGGGCTGGACTGGGATGGGCGGCGATGGGCTGGACTGGGATGGGCTGGGCTGGGATGAGATGGGCAAGACTGGGATGGGCTGGGATGGGATGGAATGGAATGGGCTGGACTGGGATGGGCAGGGATGGGCTGGACTGGGATGGAATGGGCTGCACTGGGATGGGATGGAATGGGCTGGACTGGGATGGGATGGGATGGGCTGGGATGGGCTGGACTGGGATGGGCTGGGATGGGCTGGACTGGGATGGGCTGGGTTGGGATGGGATGGTATGGGTTGTACTGGGATAGGATGGGCTGGACTGGGATGGGATGGAATGGGCTGGACTGGGATGGGATGGGATGGAATGGGCTGGACTGGGATGGGATGGAATGGGCTGGGCTGGGCTGGGCTGGGCTGGACTGGGATGGGCTGGACTGGGATGGGATGGGCTGGACTGGGATGGGCTGGGATGGGAATGAATGGGCTGGACTGGGATGGGCTGGGATGGAATGGGCTGGAATGGGATGGACTGGAATGGGCTGGGCTGGGCTGGGCTGGGATGGGCTAGGATGGGAATGAATGGGCTGGACTGGGATGGGCTGGGATGGAATGGGCTGGAATGGGATGGACTGGAATGGGCTGGGCTGGGCTGGGCTGGGCTGGGATGGGCTGGGATGGGCTAGACTGGGATGGGCTGGGATGGGAATGAATGGGCTGGACTGGGATGGGCTGGGATGGAATGGGCTGGAATGGGATGGACTGGAATGGGCTGGGCTGGGCTGGGCTGGGATGGGCTGGGATGGGCTAGACTGGGATGGGCTAGGATGAGTGTGAGTTAAAAATGAGAGACATGAAAAGTGGGAGGCTAATAAACACCAGAGAGTCAGAGACTCTCAGAGACGAAGAGAAAAGAGCAGCTGGCCCTGGATCCTCCTATCTATGTTAGCCCTGCCCCCTGGCTCCTCCTGTCTATGTTAGCCCTGCCCCCTGGCTCCTCCTGTCTATGTTAGCCCTGCCCCCTGGCTCCTCCTGTCTATGTTAGCCCTGCCCCCTGGCTCCTCCTGTCTATTTTAGCCCTGCCCCCTGGCTCCTCCTGTCTATGTTACCCCTGCCCCCTGGCTCCTCCTGTCTATTTTAGCCCTGCCCCCTGGCTCCTCCTGTCTATGTTAGCCCTGCCCCCTTGCTCCTCCTGTCTATTTTAGCCCTGCCCCCTGGCTCCTCCTGTCTATGTTAGCCATGCCCCCTGGCTCCTCCTGTCTATGTTAGCCCTGCCCCTGGCTCCTCCTGTCTATGTTAGCCCTGCCCCCTGGCTCCTCCTGTCTATTTTAGCCCTGCCCCTGGCTCCTCCTGTCTATGTTAGCCATGCCCCTGGCTCCTCCTGTCTATGTTAGCTATGCCCCTGGCTCCTCCTGTCTATGTTAGCCATGCCCCCTGGCTCCTCCTGTCTATTTTAGCCCTGCCCCCTGGCTCCTCCTGGCTATGTTAGCCCTGCCCCCTGGCTCCTCCTGTCTATGTTAGCCCTGCCCCCTTGCTCCTCCTGTCTATTTTAGCCCTGCCCCCTGGCTCCTCCTGTCTATGTTAGCCATGCCCCCTGGCTCCTCCTGTCTATGTTAGCCCTGCCCCCTGGCTCCTCCTGTCTATTTTAGCCCTGCCCCCTGGCTCCTCCTGTCTATGTTAGCCATGCCCCCTGGCTCCTCCTGTCTATGTTAGCTATGCCCCTGGCTCCTCCTGTCTATGTTAGCCATGCCCCCTGGCTCCTCCTGTCTATGTTAACACTGTCTTCCCTGTCTCCTCCTGTCTATTTTAGCCCTGCCCCCTGGCTCCTCCTGGCTATGTTAGCCCTGCCCCCTGGCTCCTCCTGTCTATGTTAGCCCTGCCCCCTGGCTCCTCCTGTCTATGTTAGCCCTGCCCCCTGGCTCCTCCTGTCTATGTTAGCCATGCCCCCTGGCTCCTCCTGTCTATGTTAACACTGTCTTCCCTGTCTCCTCCTGTCTATTTTAGCCCTGCCCCCTGGCTCCTCCTGGCTATGTTAGCCCTGCCCCCTGGCTCCTCCTGTCTATGTTAGCCCTGCCCCCTGGCTCCTCCTGTCTATGTTAACACTGTCTTCCCTGTCTCCTCCTGTCTATTTTAGCCCTGCCCCTGGCTCCTCCTGGCTATGTTAGCCCTGCCCCCTGGCTCCTCCTGTCTATGTTAGCCCTGCCCCCTGGCTCCTCCTGTCTATGTTAGTCATGCCCCCTGGCTCCTCCTGTCTATGTTAACACTGTCTTCCCTGTCTCCTCCTGTCTATTTTAGCCCTGCCCCCTGGCTCCTCCTGGCTATGTTAGCCCTGCCCCCTGGCTCCTCCTGTCTATGTTAGCCCTGCCCCCTGGCTCCTCCTGTCTATGTTAGCCATGCCCCTGGCTCCTCCTGTCTATGTTAACACTGTCTTCCCTGTCTCCTCCTGTCTATTTTAGCCCTGCCCCCTGGCTCCTCCTGGCTATGTTAGCCCTGCCCCCTGGCTCCTCCTGTCTATGTTAGCCCTGCCCCCTGGCTCCTCCTGTCTATGTTAGCCATGCCCCCTGGCTCCTCCTGTCTATGTTAACACTGTCTTCCCTGTCTCCTCCTTTCTATTTTAGCCCTAGTTGAGAGTGATTAACAGCCTGGAAAATTAAATGCAGCATGAATGCCACCACAACATGTGCTGAATGGGGTTTCACACTATCAGCATTACCAAATGACGGGAGACAGAAGATGGTGTTGGGATAGAGCCATCCTGTGATGGAGGATAATGGTCAGATTGTTGCTGCCTTCAGCAGCCACCTGGGTTGTGGAGGTGATCGACACAGAGACAGAGAGGTGCAGAGAGAAAGGAAGGCCTCTCCATTCAGACTGGGCCCTTCAAATATGCCTGAGCAGAATGGTGAAGTGCCACCTCCACACTGAGGTGGGAAACCTGAGTGCTTTGGCCCTAAAGTGGATCCTCATGTCAAAGACCTATGGGACCTTCAGTCCACCTCCCTCTCCCTGCCCTGCGTGGTCTGACCTTGGGCCTTTGTGAGTGGTCAAGTGCTTTAGCTGTTAAGCCGTCCCTGAAACAAACAGTAACATAATGACAGTTCACACTCCCTGGGTCTCTATAGTGCCAGTGTGACCCTTTTCATTACCCTTCCTCTCACTTCACCTTGTCTTCTATTTAAAGGCTGTTTTAATGATTCATATTAAACTAGCAGTGAGGGCGTGAGGGGCCCCTGAATGCCTCAGAACCCAGAGGAATGTGTCCGGTGGGGGAGTAGGGTGGAGGTGAGGTGTCCCTGGAGGATCCTTGTCTTTCCTCTGGCTGGCTTAGTTAAATTGGAGGGTTGTGGCATTTAGACGACCTCTCCCTGTCTCTACTCCTCCCAGATGAACTGTTCGACCACATAACACCGATGTGATGGGTTGGGTTGTTCCACTGAGAACCTTCTGACATTCTTTTTCTATATTCCCCTGTTCTTAGAACCTGTCATTCCCCTACCTAGCAGATGTCATGTGGATTGTTTTGCTAATGAACAAGGTGTCACTCTTCATTAGGCTGCTGTGTCATAATAAAAGTGAGGCTCTGTTCTCCACATGCCAGTCATACCTGTTTTTAGATCACCTACAGTGCAGAGCGTAGGCACACATGGAGTGTTGACCACAGTAAATTAGATTTAGTGAGATGTTACATGGTGTGTCATAAATTGAATACATGTGTAGCAGTGTGTTTGACTGAAGTCAGCCAGTGAAAGGCAGCAGGTTTGGGGCTCTTTCGCAAGCTGTGTGGGACTACCCCCTTCAACTCCTCCCTATGTACACACACCCCCAACGTACACACACACACACACCTAAACACCTACACACACACCTCAGTCTAATGAAGGGATCTGTTACAGGCCTGGGGGTGGGGGTCCGGAGTCTTCCGGCTTGTGGGCTGAGGTGTGTAACCCTTAAACCCTTAAGCCCCCTTGGAACAGGCGGATCAGTGGTTCCCCCTTCTATTGTGTGCTGCTACTCTGACTGGCATGGCTGTCAGAGAGGGGCTGGGGGCCTGACAAGGACCTGAGAGGGGCCGGCTGCCTCACCCAGTGCCCGAGAACAAAGCACCCCCCTGGCCTGTAATCAAAGCCCTGGGAAATAACAGCCATCACGCTCACCTGGTCCTGGACACAACTTTTAGAGAGAGAGAGAGTGTGTGTGTGTGTGTGTGTGTGTGTGTGTGTGTGTGTGTGTGTGTGTGTGTGTGTGTGTGTGTGTGTGTGTGTGTGTGTGTGTGTGTGTGTGTGTGTGTGTGTGGTGTGTGCGTGCGTGCGCATTCTTTTGTTCTTCTTGTCTGGAACCCTCCACTATTACTGTACTGGAGATTGTTGTGCTGGAGTTCATTTGTAGCTGCAGTAACGCTTCCAATCGACCCTGACTCAGGAATGAGAATAGCATAGAATGGCTGGACAGGTACTGCAGTCAGTGGTGGAAAAAGTAGCGATTTGTCATACTTCATTAAAAGTACGGAAACCTTAATAGAAAATAGCTCAAGTAAAAGTGAAAGTCACCCAGTAAATTACTCCTTGAGTAAAAGTATAAAAGCATTTGTTTTTAAATATACTTAAGTATCAAAACTAAATGTAATTGCTAAAATATACTTAAGTATCAAAGCTAAATGTAATTGCTAAAATATACTTAAGTATCAAAACTAAATGTAATTGCTAAAATATACTTAAGTATCAAAACTAAATGTAATTGCTAAAATATACTTAAGTATCAAAACTAAATGTAATTGCTAAAATATACTTAAGTATCAAAAGTAATAGTATGAATACTTTTCAATTTCTTATATTAAACAAACCAGACGGCACCATTTTTGTGTTTTTGATTTATATACTTATAGCCAGAGGCACACTCCAACACTCAGACATCATTTACAAACGAAGCATCTGTATGTAGTGAGTCTGCTAGATCAGAGTACTTTTGGGTGTCAGGGAAAATGTATGGAGCAAAAAGTATATTATTTTATTTAGGAATGTAGTGAACTAAAAGTAAAATTAAATAGCAAAGTAAAGTACAGCCACTTCTTAAGTAGTACTTTAAAGTATTTTTACTTAAGTACTTTACACCGCTGGCTGCAGTTATTACAGTAGTACAGTACTTTGGTTTTCTATCACTTGGACCACAGGACATACATGGCTCACTAAGATTAATTTGTGAGTTTATACTCCCATCAAACATGACAGATGAAGTTGTATTGAACTCTGAATGACGTTGGTCATGGTTGTGGAAAAACACGTAACTCCATGGGTGAGGAAATACAATGCTTTTAAACTGAGAGAATGATTTGCAATGTTAGAAGTGGTGTTTTGTGTCCCATCTGACACCCCAGTGCCCTCTGTCTCTGGTTGATTACAATATGTCTCCTCTGCCTCTCTCAAGGTCTAACCTCTCATCTCTCTCTTTTCTCTCGTTCCTCAGATCCGGGGAGGAAAGCTGATGATAACCAATGCCAGAAAAAGCGATGCTGGGAAGTATGTGTGTGTCGGGACCAACATGGTGGGAGAGAGGGAGAGTGAGATTGCTGAGCTGACTGTGCTCGGTGAGTAACCTTCCTCATACACACACACCCACCCTGTTTATTTACCCCCCCCACACACACACACACACTCTCTCTCTCTCTCTCTCTCTCTCTCTCTCTCTCTCTCTCTCTCTCTCTCTCTCTCTCTCTCTCTCTCTCTCTCTCTCTCTCTCTCTCTCTCGACAGTACACCGTAGTTTGCCACAGTGTACTGTTGATTTAGGGCCAGATAGCACTGCATTTTGTTTTGTGCTTGTGTTTCCCAATAAGCAATGTAGTTTTGTTTTGACTGTGTTGTAATTTGTTTTATTCTGATTGATTGGATGTTCTGGTCCTGAGGATTCAGTGTGTTAGTAGAACAGGTTTGTGAACTCAGCACCACGACCAGCTGCTCTTTTTTGAGTTTTTATTATTTGTGGATATTGGCCTAATTCTGCCCTGCATACATTGTTTGTAGTTTTCCTCTGGACATGTAGAATAAACTTACAGAACTCTGCATGCAGAGTTTCAATGGGGTGTTTGTCCCATTTGGTGAAATCATGTTTTGCAAGTGGACACCACACCTCGCTGCCATAAAGTGCAATTGGTTCAATGACACATTCAATTAGTTTTAGCCAAATTTTAATAGGTATTTAAAGTTGAATTTGTTTTTTAATGGTGTAGAATGCCCTGCGTGCTTTCTCTCTCAGTTCATTCACTGCATCATTAGGTGTCCAGTTGAGCTTGTTTTTAAACCTAGGTAATTGTATTGTGTAGTACTCTATATATTTTCTAACAATTGAGAACTTTGGTCTAATTCTCTGAGATTTGGATCTTCTCAGGAAAAATCATTATTTTAGTATTTTTGGGGTTTACTGCCAGGACCCAGGTCTGGCAGGTCCAGGCTCTGCTGTAGACCATGTGCTGTGGGTGACAGCAGGCATAGGTCATCTTCGAAGAGCAGGCATTTAACCTCTGAATTGTGGAGACTAACACTAGGAGTCTCTCGCTCTGTCTCTCCCTCTCTCTCTCTCTCACACACATACTCACCATCTCTCTTTCTCTCTCTATTTCTCTCTCTCTCTATTTCTCTCTCTCTCTTTCTCACACACACACTCACTCACCATCTCTCTTATGCTCTCTCTCTCTCTCTCTCTTTCTCTCACTCACTCACACACACACACACACACACACACACACACACACACACACACACACACACACACACACACACACACACACACACACACACACACACACACACACACACACACACACACACACACACACACACACACCATCTCTCTTTCTCTCTCTCTCTCTCTCTCTTTCTCACACACACACACACACACACACACACACACACACACACACACACACACACACACACACACACACACACACACACACACACACACACACACACACACTCACTCACCATCTCTCTTTCTCTCTCTCTCTTTCTCTCTCTCTCTTTTTCACACACACACATTCTCTCTCTCGCTGTCTCACTGTTTGTTTGTGTACAGCGGTGAAGAGGGTCCAGATGTTTCTGTTTGTGTCTGTCTCCAAGGAGACTAAACGGTGTCATTGACCCCTTCAAGAGGAGTGTGACCTGGCCTTCACTCTACTAGTTAACCATGAACTCCCCCAGGAGCCCCACCCCCCCTTCTACTGACCCCCTTTTCTCCCCCACTGGACCCCTTCCCCTACTGACCCACCTCAGCACCTCTCTTCTGGCCAGCTGTGCCCCATTCCACCATGACTGGCCTTTGAACCCACAGCTCTCCGGTGCCTCAGTTTATAGTGTCAGTATAGACCTCTGTGTTGACCTCAGTGGGCTGAACTTCTGACTGTCCTCTCCACTTCCTCTACTTCCTGTCCCACTAGACCTCTCATCATTCCCTCCGACAGGGCCCACGTATTCTTCTGTCCAACATAAGATACATCATTATATATGGAAATCATACTGAGATGTCTTCAAAGAGCTCAGCTCATAGCTATGGCTTTGCCTGTTTGAGTAAACATCACAACAGAAAAACTCACGCCAGCCCCAGGCACTTACCGAGCACGTTTTCAAGCCAAGTCTGAAGAGGATGTGAGGAAGGAGGGAATGTGCAGAGGGAGGGGAGAGAGCAGAGAAGAGAGAGAGTAGAGAGAAGGGAGGGGAGAGAGAGGGGGAAGGTGGAGAGAGTAGGGAGGGGAGAAAGTAGAGAGAGGGGAGGTAAGAGAGCAGAGCGGAGGGAGGTCAAACTATTGAACTGCAATTGTTGAGCTGTGGGAAATATTAAAAAACAAATGTTGGAGGAGAGGGATATTAAAGGTATTAGGAAATCTGCTAAGTGTTCCATATGTGCGTTGTTGCGTGTTTCTACTGAGGGTATAGGGTCCGGAGAGGGAGTTGAGCAGAGCTGGACCTGAGGGACCAGGGTGGCTAGATGGCTATCTGTTTTCATTTCACAAGCTTTTTCCAAAATGTATTTTTATTTCAATCCCTGCTGGAAGGCTAGGGGGGATGGAGTGCAACAGCAAGCTTTTACAGACCCTCTCAGATCATCAGGATAAAGAGCAACGAGGGTAGATGTGATTACTTAAACACACTGCTAATGTTAGCACTGAGACTGCTGCTACAGACAGATCAGCAAGATGATTCAATTCCCATACAGTGCTAAAGATACAGTATAGTCACATACTATGATACTATATTATGCAAAACTATAATATGCTATGCTATACAATGCAATGATATGCTATTTTACCTGGCAAGTCAGTTAAGAACAAATTCTTATTTTCAATGACGGCCTAGGAACAGTGGGTTAACTGCCTGTTTAGGGGCAGAACGACAGATTTGTACCTTGTCAGCTCGGGGATTTGAACTTGCAACCTTTTGGTTACTAGTCCAACGCTCTAACCACTAGGCTACCCTGCCGCCCCAATGATATGCTGTACTATGCTATACTATGCCATGCTATACTATACTATGTCGTCTCCTATAATGCTTGATGAGGTGGGACAACACATCCTCCCGTTGCCAAGATAACAGCTCTTAGTCGTCTCCTATAATGTTTGATGAGGTGGGAGAGCACATCCTCCATTTGCCAAGATAACAGCTCTTAGTCGTCTCCTATAATGTTTGATGAGGTGGGACAACACATCCTCCATTTGCCAAGATAACAGCTCTGAGTCGTCTCCTATAATGTTTGATGAGGTGGGAGAGCACATCCTCCATTTGCCAAGATAACAGCTCTGAGTCGTCTCCTATAATGCTTGATGAGTTGGGAGAGCACATCCTCCATTTGCCAAGATAACAGCTCTGATTCGTCTCCTATAATGTTTGATGAGGTGGGAGAGCACATCCTCCATTTGCCAAGATAACAGCTCTGAGTCGTCTCCTATAATGCTTGATGAGTTGGGAGAGCACATCCTCCATTTGCCAAGATAACAGCTCTGAGTCGTCTCCTATAATGTTTGATGAGGTGGGAGAGCACATCCTCCATTTGCCTAGATAACAGCTCTGAGTCGTCTCCTATAATGTTTGATGAGGTGGGAGAGCACATCCTCCATTTGCCAAGATAACAGCTCTGAGTCGTCTCCTATAATGCTTGATGAGTTGGGAGAGCACATCCTCCATTTGCCAAGATAACAGCTCTGATTCGTCTCCTATAATGTTTGATGAGGTGGGAGAGCACATCCTCCATTTGCCAAGATAACAGCTCTGAGTCGTCTCCTATAATGCTTGATGAGTTGGGAGAGCACATCCTCCATTTGCCAAGATAACAGCTCTGAGTCGTCTCCTATAATGTTTGATGAGGTGGGAGAGCACATCCTCCATTTGCCTAGATAACAGCTCTGAGTCGTCTCCTATAATGTTTGATGAGGTGGGAGAGCACATCCTCCATTTGCCAAGATAACAGCTCTGAGTCGTCTCCTATAATGTTTGATGAGGTGGGAGAGCACATCCTCCATTTGCCTAGATAACAGCTCTGAGTCGTCTCCTATAATGTTTGATGCAGGAAGGGAGTTGAGATCATTCCTCCACACATAAACTCTCCAGAATTCACCCCATATCTTTTCAATCGTGTTTTGGGGACTGGAATGACCATTGCAAAAGCTTGATTCTATAGTCAATGAAAAAATGTTTTGTGTGGATTTGGGAGTGTGCTTTGGATCGTTGTCCTGCCAGATGATCCAACAACGACCCAGTTTTGGCCTAAAATCTCCTCGTTATTGAAGAAGTCCATGATGCCATGTATCCTAACAATGTTCCCAGGGCCTTTGGAAGTTAAACAGCACCAAAACATCACAGATCCACTACCATACTTCACAGAACAACCGCCGTACTTCACAGATCCACCACCATACTTCACAGGTCCACCGCCATACTTCACAGGTCCACAACCATACTTCACAGATCCACCACCATACTTCACAGGTCCACCACCATACTTCACAGATCCACCACCATACTTCACAGATCCACCACCATACTTCACAGGTCCACCACCATACTTCACAGATCCACCACCATACTTCACAGATCCACCACCATACTTCACAGATCCACCACCATACTTCACAGGTCCACCACCATACTTCGCAGATCCACCACCATACTTCACAGGCCCACCACCATACTTCACAGATCCACCACCATACTTCACAGGTCCACCGCCATACTTCACAGATCCACCGCCATACTTCACAGATCCACCACCATACTTCACAGGTCCACCGCCATACTTCACAGGTCCACAACCATACTTCACAGATCCACCACCATACTTCACAGGTCCACAACCATACTTCACAGATCCACCACCATACTTCACAGGTCCACCACCATACTTCACAGATCCACCACCATACTTCACAGGTCCACCGCCATACTTCACAGATCCACCGCCATACTTCACAGATCCACCACCATACTTCACAGGTCCACCGCCATACTTCACAGGTCCACAACCATACTTCACAGATCCACCACCATACTTCACAGGTCCACCACCATACTTCACAGATCCACCACCATACTTCACAGGCCCACCACCATACTTCACAGATCCACCACCATACTTCACAGGTCCACCACCATACTTCACAGATCCACCACCATACTTCACAGGTCCACCGCCATACTTCACAGATCCACCACCATACTTCACAGGCCCACCACCATACTTCACAGGCCCACCACCATACTTCACAGATCCACCACCATACTTCACAGATCCACCACCATACTTCACAGGCCCACCACCATACTTCACAGGCCCACCACCATACTTCACAGGCCCACCACCATACTTCACAGATCCACCACCAGTAGGTTTTATTTTATTTTCTGCATGACCATGACCATGGCTCTTCTGCATGACCATGACCATGGCTCTTCTGCATGACCATGACCATGGCTCTTCTGCATGACCATGACCATGGCTCTTCTGCATGACCATGACCATGGCTTTTTACACCCACCTCTGGTGTTTGTTGCCAAAAAGCTCTATTTTAGTCTCATCAGACCATAGATCATGGTTCCAATGAAAGGTCGGATGACATGTATCAAACTCCACCTGCTTACGCTTGTGGTCTGGTGACAGCCGTGGCTTTCTTCTGGCAACCCTTACAAATCAATTGTTGGCATGAAGGTGTCGTCTAATTGTAGTTTTGGAGAATTGGTGACCCCAATTTCTGCAATTCTCCAACTGTGATCCTTGGATATTTGTTTGCCATTTGAAACATCCTTCTCACTGTGTGTGGAGGCAAAATACACTTGTGTCTCTTCCAGGCAGGTTGGTCACAGCTCCAGTTGTTGACAATGTTCTAGTTATTGCCCCTAATAGTGGAGATGTGTTTTTTCAGCTGTGTAGATATCTCTCTTTTTATAACAATTTCCTGATTTGTGAAGGTCAATATCCTTTTGTCTCATTTTGTTTGTGTGTTGTCTGGCCTTTCCCATGTTGATGGATGAGTAAGGGGGTTTAGCCTGTGTGTCACCTCATATTTATACCCCAGTGAAACAGGGAAGTCGTGGCTGGACCACTTAAGAGTTCACAGAAATCTTAATCGGAATACACATCAATTTGATTGTTTTGTTCATCATCATTTGTAGCGGTGCCAGTAATTGTGGCAGGCATGTTTCTGAAAAAAAAACAAAAAACATTTCTTGTTGATATTTTTTTTTTCTTTGAACAATTTTAACTCAAATAAAGATTAGATGCATATGATATTTTTAATGTAAGGTCAAGCTGATAAACAACTGACATTTTTTCATAGCCTTTTTAGTTCATATTTACCAAGGGCACCAACAATTCAAGAGGGCACTGTATATTATACTATACTATGCTATACTATCCTGTATGACTGCAGATACAGTGTACTGACATACTGTAGACCAAGTACTGAATAGTTCCGTGCTATGTCATCTCTCTCTGCAGAGCGACCCAGCTTTGTGAAGCGTCCCGGCAGCCAGGTGGTGCTGGTGGACCAGAGCGTGGAGTTCAGGTGTGAGGCCCGGGGCGACCCAGTTCCCACCGTCCGCTGGAGGAAAGAGGACGGAGAGCTGCCTAAGGGAAGGTACTGTACTGTATGACTCATCTTCTGGCCACCTTTATTACAGCACAATCCCTATATCGCTCTATTTCATCCCTCACACCCTTGTGTCTGTCTGATGATCAGCATGTGTGCCTTTACAGTAAGGTATGAGTGTAAGTGTGTGTGTGTGTGTGTGTGTGTGTGTGTGTGTGTGTGTGTGTGTGTGTGTGTGTGTGTGTGTGTGTGTGTGTGTGTGTGTGTGTGTGTGTGTGTGTGTGTGTGTGTGTGCGTGTGTGTGGGCGTGCGTGTGCCCGTTTGACTGACTACCTGTGTGTATTCCAGATATGAGATCCGTGAGGACCACACCCTGAAGATCCGTCGTCTGACCTCTGCAGATATGGGTTCTTACACCTGCGTGGCAGAGAACATGGTGGGCAGGGCGGAGGCGTCGGCCACCCTCACCGTCCACGGTAAGACCACACAACTATGTTACTTACTCTAGTAAAATACTTTACATCAGCATTTCCCAAACTTGGTCCTCGGGACACCAAGGGGTGCACGTTTAGTTTTTTGCCCTAACACTACACAGCTGATTCAAATGATCAAAGCGTGATGATTAATTGTTTATTTGAATCAGCTGTGTAGTGCTAGGGCAAAAAACTAAACGTGGACGACTTGGGGTCCTGAGGACCGAGTTTGGCTAACTCTGCTGTACATGTTTACCAAGGAGAGGCCAATGCACCAGCTATCTTGAAAATATTGTACATTGTTACGGTACTTAGCCCTGTTGTTGAGCCTCTATTGCTGAAAGGTATATTGATTGTTCCACATGTTTAAGTCTCTCTAGTTGTATTTGTTACGGGGAGTTTTAGCACCTTAGATGTAATTTAGCTCAACCGCACTGCTATTATACACCCAATTCTGGAGCCTGAAAGGTTATTACTTTCACCCGTTCTCTCTCAATTAGCTGATTGATTTCTAATAAAGGTCATCTGAAAATCCATAGATCCTCCTACACTTTACACATGGGAGCTCAATGATAATCAATTCCATTTGCGGCACCCATAGGAGCGAGGGCATTCCTTTAGAGGCAGCTCTCTGGTCATGTTTAAGATGTGCTGTATCAGTGGTAGGCCTGTGGGAAGCCTCTGTGTGTCTCTCTCCATTGTACATCCTACTAACACAGTGAGAATAGAAAGCAGCTGGTCACAGAGTGTGAACACTCAGAAAGGAGTCATTCAGTAGACAAGGGGGCCTGGATCCCCCCAACCCTAAACCCTCCTGGGAGGCAAGCAGGGGGAACACTGGGGTCATTTAACAACAAGGTAATGGGAATATTGGGGTGCAGGGGAGGAGGAGAGGGGGTAGGGGATGGAAGGTGGTTCAGTGCACAGGGGATGGGGGATGGGGTAAGGAGGGTGTGGAGGTGCATAATTAAGGGGTTGAAGTGACTTAACACTGGAGCAGAACAAGATGGGAATTGAGGCTGGATGAGGTAGATAGGGGGTGGAGGGTGTGTGTGTGTGTGGGGGGGGGGGGGGGGTGTAAATGTTTGTATGGTGAGGTCAGATGTATAAAATTGTATTCCCAGCAGTCCTCGAGCACTATGAAGAGACTGGACATTTGAATTTGACCCGTCTATTCTGTATGACCTCATAAGCAGCATCTTATCTCACATGCTTTAGAGGTGTATTAGAGGAGTATTAGAGGAGGCATGCAGGATGAGGTAAGACCCTGTATTAGAGGAGGCATGCAGGATGAGGTAAGACCCTGTATTAGAGGAGGCATGCAGGATGAGGTAAGACCCTGTATTAAAGGAGGCATGCAGGATGAGGTAAGACCCTGTATTAAAGGAGGCATGCAGGATGAGGTAAGACCCTGTAATAGAGGAGGCATGCAGGATGAGGTAAGACCCTGTAATAGTGGAGGCATGCAGGATGAGGTAAGACCCTGTATTAGAGGAGGCATGCAGGATGAGGTAAGACCCTGTATTAGAGGAGGCATGCAGGATGAGGTAAGACCCTGTATTAAAGGAGGCATGCAGGATGAGGTAAGACCCTGTATTAAAGGAGGCATGCAGGATGAGGTAAGACCCTGTAATAGAGGAGGCATGCAGGATGAGGTAAGACCCTGTATTAGTGGAGGCATGCAGGATGAGGTAAGACCCTGTATTAGAGGAGGCATGCAGGATGAGGTAAGACCCTGTATTAGAGGAGGCATGCAGGATGAGGTTAGACCCTGTATTAGAGGAGGCATGCAGGATGAGGTAAGACCCTATATTAGAGGAAGCATGCAGGATGAGGTAAGACCCTGTATTAGAGGAAGCATGCAGGATGAGGTAAGACCCTGTATTAGAGGAGGCATGCAGGATGAGGTAAGACCCTGTAATAGAGGAAGCATGCAGGATGAGGTTAGACCCTGTATTAGAGGAAGCATGCAGGATGAGGTTAGACCCTGTATTAGTGGAGGCATGCAGGATGTGGTAAGGTATCTCACAAAAAAAGTTTAAGAAATCAACAGATGTGTGACTTTGGTTTGTTTGTGCCGATATGATCAAAGCCTCATTTTACCAAGCCCGGTCCTCATTTTACCAAGCCCGGTCCTCATTTTACCAAGCTCTTTCTGACCTCTCGATGAAGTCCTCCATACAGCCAGTTCTTCCTTACCATATAATACCATCAGGAAAATTCTAGACCGTAGTTATATATAAAAATATAAAAAACCTTAGCCTTAGCTCTCCATACCAAGCTTCATTTAGTGTGGGGTGTGAGCCACAGAGCCTCTGGCACTGATCTCTGATCTCCAGTCAGCCTGGCCAGGGACATGGTGAGGCCAGCTCGGATGGCAGAGAGACCAGGGAGGGCCTGGACACTGATGGAGGGAAGGAGAGAGGATAGCTAGTTAAAGACAAGCAGGCCACCGTCCAAGCCAGGAAATTGTATGCTCCTAATTGCAGGACATGGGCAAGCTTAAGGAATGAAAAGCTGGGTAATTGTAGGTCTGAATAGGGCAAGACAGGAGTAGATGGCAAATGAAAGAGAGAGAGAGAAAAAAGAGAAGCAGAACAGTGGCAGATTTCGTCATGTGGTATTTGTAACCGGCCTGATGCTTGTCAGGAGAGCTAGCACATGGAATGACTGATCTGTCATACGTGTTATCGATCCTACAATCATGTGTGTCCCATCAGATCACTGAGGACCACAAGATGGGAGGAAGAAACAATAAGGGATAGATTAAGGCACAAGTAACATGTTGTTTAACAACAGTCAGGAAAGGAAGGTTGCTGATGCATCGCGTAACATTTCTTAGACAGTTGCCACTGGTTTAATGTCATTTCAGTGGTAGTGATTGGTTGGCTCAGACGACGTGTTACACTGGAGTAAATCAGATTGTCTGCTTCTGTGGAAGTCATGTAAATGTTCTGATAATTCAATGCTCTGCCAGTAACTCCCAGATGAGGGTACTGAAGAGCCATTTAAACATGGCTTGCATCGAGAAGGAAAGTTCACAGCATCACAGTATTGCGAGCTATAGCATGGAACATGATTCAACATTTTTGTGATTACAGTATGTTATGTGAACAGTATATTCATTTTAATCGTTTTTGCTTGAATCGAAAGTGTTTAAATAATTTATCACGACTCTAAAGTGAAATCTTAAAAGAGTTATGTGCTGGTTCGTTTGGCCCATTCATTCCAGAATGGACAGACAGAGGTTTTGTTCTTCACACCTCACATGGCCAGATCCTCAGTGAACAATGTCAGCATTGTGCTGTGGCGCCCAGAGATATTTATCTTTCTCACTGCTCTGCTCTCATTACTAACTTAATCAGTGAATGTTTTACACACGTGTTTTGCCTGTCTGTTACACCTCCTCTCTCTGGACATATAAACACCTCAAGTCAAATATTCCATTTATTGATGTAAGAAACACATAAATGACCAGGCCATGGGCTTGGTTAGATTTACTGTTTCATTGTCAAATCATTCATCTACACCAGATGAGAATGTGTAGCTTTAGTCATTCAGTACAGAGATATCAGATATAGACATTATGGTTCTGTGGTGGTGTTTGTGTTTTGTTAAGGAAACTACATGGGGATATGGGGATATTCACCATTAGAATGGGAATACTGTATTCTAGTATCACTGGTAAAACAATGCAGAGGACCAGTGGGCTTCTCTTCGCTGGTCATTTTCCCATTAGTTGAGATTTATTTGTGGAAAGGACTTGAATGGAATGGAAGCCCCAAGAGTGGCTTTACTAACAACCCATGGAAAGGGACTGGAATGGGAGAAGTGTTGCCTAAACTACCAGAGAGAGTTAGAAAGGGGAACCTACATCATACACCCACTACAATGTGCACAGCAGAGCCTTCTCCTAATCAGCTGTTCTCATATGAATAAAGTAAGCAGGATGATGATATACTGTAGACCCAGAACAAGCTGTTAGAGGCCAGACCACACAGTCAATACTCTCACTGTCTCTCTCTACTAGACCACACAGTCAATACTCTCACTGTCTCTCTCTACCAGACCACACAGTCAATACTCTCACTGTCTCTCTCTACCAGACCACACAGTCAATACTCTCACTGTCTCTCTCTACCAGACCACACAGTCAATACTCTCACTGTCTCTCTCTACTAGACCACACAGTCAATACTCTCACTGTCTCTCTCTACTAGACCACACAGTCAATACTCTCACTGTCTCTCTCTACTAGACCACACAGTCAATACTCTCACTGTCTCTCTCTACTAGACCACACAGTCAATACTCTCACTGTCTCTCTCTACCAGACCACACAGTCAATACTCTCACTGTCTCTCTCTACTAGACCACACAGTCAATACTCTCACTGTCTCTCTCTACCAGACCACACAGTCAATACTCTCACTGTCTCTCTCTACCAGACCACACAGTCAATACTCTCACTGTCTCTCTCTACCAGACCACACAGTCAATACTCTCACTGTCTCTCTCTACCAGACCACACAGTCAATACTCTCACTGTCTCTCTCTACTAGACCACACAGTCAATACTCTCACTGTCTCTCTCTACCAGACCACACAGTCAATACTCTCACTGTCTCTCTCTACCAGACCACACAGGCAATACTCTCACTGTCTCTCTCTACCAGACCACACAGTCAATACTATCACTGTCTCTCTCTACCAGACCACACAGTCAATACTCTCACTGTCTCTCTCTACCAGACCACACAGTCAATACTCTCACTGTCTCTCTCTACCAGACCACACAGTCAATACTCTCACTGTCTCTCTCTACTAGACCACACAGTCAATACTCTCACTGTCTCTCTCTACCAGACCACACAGTCAATACTCTCACGGTCTCTCTCTACTAGACCACACAGTCAATACTCTCACTGTCTCTCTCTACCAGACCACACAGTCAATACTCTCACTGTCTCTCTCTACCAGGCCACACAGTCAATACTCTCACTGTCTCTCTCTACCAGACCACACAGTCAATACTCTCACTGTCTCTCTCTACTAGACCACACAGTCAATACTCTCACTGTCTCTCTCTACTAGACCACACAGTCAATACTCTCACTGTCTCTCTCTACTAGACCACACAGTCAATACTCTCACTGTCTCTCTCTACTAGACCACACAGTCAATACTCTCACTGTCTCTCTCTACTAGACCACACAGTCAATACTCTCACTGTCTCTCTCTACCAGACCACACAGTCAATACTCTCACTGTCTCTCTCTACTAGACCACACAGTCAGTACTCTCACTGTCTCTCTCTACTAGACCACACAGTCAATACTCTCACTGTCTCTCTCTACTAGACCACACAGTCAATACTCTCACTGTCTCTCTCTACCAGACCACACAGTCAATACTCTCACTGTCTCTCTCTACCAGACCACACAGTCAATACTCTCACTGTCTCTCTCTACTAGACCACACAGTCAATACTCTCACTGTCTCTCTCTACCAGACCTCACAGTCAATACTCTCACTGTCTCTCTCTACTAGACCACACAGTCAATACTCTCACTGTCTCTCTCTACCAGACCACACAGTCAATACTCTCACTGTCTCTCTCTACCAGACCACACAGTCAATACTCTCACTGTCTCTCTCTACTAGACCACAGTCAATACTCTCACGGTCTCTCTCTACTAGACCACACAGTCAATACTCTCACTGTCTCTCTCTACTAGACCACACAGTCAATACTCTCACTGTCTCTCTCTACTAGACCACACAGTCAATATTCTCACTGTCTCTCTCTACCAGACCACACAGTCAATACTCTCACTGTCTCTCTCTACTAGACCACACAGTCAATACTCTCACTGTCTCTCTCTACTAGACCACACAGTCAATACTCTCACTGCCTCTCTCTACCAGACCACACAGTCAATACTCTCACTGTCTCTCTCTACTAGACCACACAGTCAATACTCTCACTGTCTCTCTCTACTAGACCACACAGTCAATACTCTCACTGTCTCTCTCTACTAGACCACACAGTCAATACTCTCACTGTCTCTCTCTACCAGACCACAGATTCAATACTCTCACTGTCTCTCTCTACCAGATCACAGAGTCAATACTCTCACTGTCTCTCTCTACCAGACCACACAGTCAATACTCTCACTGCCTCTCTCTACCAGACCACACAGTCAATACTCTCACTGTCTCTACCAGACCACACAGTCAATACTCTCACTGTCTCTCTCTACCAGACCACACAGTCAATACTCTCACTGTCTCTCTCTACCAGACCACACAGTCAATACTCTCACTGTCTCTCTCTACCAGACCACACAGTCAATACTCTCACTGTCTCTCTCTACTAGACCACACAGTCAATACTCTCACTGTCTCTCTCTACTAGACCACACAGTCAATACTCTCACTGTCTCTCTCTACTAGACCACACAGTCAATACTTTCACTGTCTCTCTCTACTAGACCACACAGTCAATACTCTCACTGCCTCTCTCTACCAGACCTCAGAGTCAATACTCTCACTGTCTCTCTCTACCAGACCACACAGTCAATACTCTCACTGTCTCTCTCTACCAGACCACACAGTCAATACTCTCACTGTCTCTCTCTACTAGACCACACAGTCAATACTCTCACTGTCTCTCTCTACTAGACCACACAGTCAATACTCTCACTGTCTCTCTCTACTAGACCACACAGTCAATACTCTCACTGTCTCTCTCTACTAGACCACACAGTCAATACTCTCACTGTCTCTCTCTACTAGACCACACAGTCAATACTCTCACTGTCTCTCTCTACTAGACCACACAGTCAATACTCTCACTGTCTCTCTCTACTAGACCACACAGTCAATACTCTCACTGTCTCTCTCTACTAGACCACACAGTCAATACTCTCACTGTCTCTCTCTACCAGACCACACAGTCAATACTCTCACTGTCTCTCTCTACCAGACCACACAGTCAATACTCTCACTGTCTCTCTCTACTAGACCACACAGTCAATACTCTCACTGTCTCTCTCTACCAGACCACACAGTCAATACTCTCACTGTCTCTCTCTACTAGACCACACAGTCAATACTCTCACTGTCTCTCTCTACTAGACCACACAGTCAATACTCTCACTGTCTCTCTCTACTAGACCTCAGAGTCAATACTCTCACTGTCTCTCTCTACTAGACCACACAGTCAATACTCTCACTGTCTCTCTCTACTAGACCTCAGAGTCAATACTCTCACTGTCTCTCTCTACTAGACCACACAGTCAATACTCTCACTGTCTCTCTCTACTAGACCACACAGTCAATACTCTCACTGTCTCTCTCTACTAGACCTCAGAGTCAATACTCTCACTGTCTCTCTCTACCAGACCACACAGTCAATACTCTCACTGTCTCTCTCTACCAGACCACACAGTCAATACTCTCACTGTCTCTCTCTACTAGACCACACAGTCAATACTCTCACTGTCTCTCTCTACCAGACCACACAGTCAATACTCTCACTGTCTCTCTCTACCAGACCACACAGTCAATACTCTCACTGTCTCTCTCTACCAGACCACACAGTCAATACTCTCACTGTCTCTCTCTACTAGACCACACAGTCAATACTCTCACTGTCTCTCTCTACCAGACCACACAGTCAATACTCTCACTGTATCTCTCTACCAGGCCACACAGTCAATACTCTCACTGTCTCTCTCTACCAGACCACACAGTCAATACTCTCACTGTCTCTCTCTACTAGACCACACAGTCAATACTCTCACTGTCTCTCTCTACCAGGCCACACAGTCAATACTCTCACTGTCTCTCTCTACCAGACCACACAGTCAATACTCTCACTGTATCTCTCTACCAGACCACACAGTCAATACTCTCACTGTCTCTCTCTACTAGACCACACAGTCAATACTCTCACTGTCTCTACCAGACCACACAGTCAATACTCTCACTGTCTCTCTCTACTAGACCACACAGTCAATACTCTCACTGTCTCTCTCTACTAGACCACACAGTCAATACTCTCACTGTCTCTCTCTACCAGACCACACAGTCAATACTCTCACTGTCTCTCTCTACTAGACCACACAGTCAATACTCTCACTGTCTCTCTCTACTAGACCACACAGTCAATACTCTCACTGTCTCTCTCTACCAGACCACACAGTCAATACTCTCACTGTCTCTCTCTACCAGACCACACAGTCAATACTCTCACTGTCTCTCTCTACCAGACCACACAGTCAATACTCTCACTGTCTCTCTCTACCAGACCACACAGTCAATACTCTCACTGTCTCTCTCTACTAGACCACACAGTCAATACTCTCACTGTCTCTCTCTCTACCAGTCTCTCTCTACCAGACCACACAGTCAATACTCTCACTGTCTCTCTCTACCAGACCACACAGTCAATACTCTCACTGTCTCTCTCTACCAGACCACACAGTCAATACTCTCACTGTCTCTCTCTACTAGACCACACAGTCAATACTCTCACTGTCTCTCTCTACTAGACCACACAGTCAATACTCTCACTGTCTCTCTCTACTAGACCACACAGTCAATACTCTCACTGTCTCTCTCTACTAGACCACACAGTCAATACTCTCACTGTCTCTCTCTACTAGACCACACAGTCAATACTCTCACTGTCTCTCTCTACCAGACCACACAGTCAATACTCTCACTGTCTCTCTCTCTCTCTCTACTACCAGACCACACAGTCAATACTCTCACTGTCTCTCTCTACCAGACCACACAGTCAATACTCTCACTGTCTCTCTCTACCAGACCACACAGTCAATACTCTCACTGTCTCTCTCTACCAGACCACACAGTCAATACTCTCACTGTCTCTCTCTACCAGACCACACAGTCAATACTCTCACTGTCTCTCTCTACCAGACCACACAGTCAATACTCTCACTGTCTCTCTCTACTAGACCACACAGTCAATACTGTCTCTCTACTGTCTCTCTCTACCAGACCACACAGTCAATACTCTCACACTACCAGACCACACAGTCAATACTCTCTCTACTACCAGACCACACAGTCAATACTCTCACTGTCTCTCTCTACCAGACCACACAGTCAATACTCTCACTGTCTCTCTCTACCAGACCACACAGTCAATACTCTCACTGTCTCTCTCTACCAGACCACACAGTCAATACTCTCACTGTCTCTCTCTACTAGACCACACAGTCAATACTCTCACTGTCTCTCTCTACCAGACCACACAGTCAATACTCTCACTGTCTCTCTCTACTAGACCACACAGTCAATACTCTCACTGTCTCTCTCTACCAGACCACACAGTCAATACTCTCACTGTCTCTCTCTACCAGACCACACAGTCAATACTCTCACTGTCTCTCTCTACTAGACCACACAGTCAATACTCTCACTGTCTCTCTCTACCAGACCACACAGTCAATACTCTCACTGTCTCTCTCTACCAGACCACACAGTCAATACTCTCACTGTCTCACTGTCTCTACCAGACCACACAGTCAATACTCTCACTGTCTCTCTCTACTAGACCACACAGTCAATACTCTCACTGTCTCTCTCTACCAGACCACACAGTCAATACTCTCACTGTCTCTCTCTACTAGACCACACAGTCAATACTCTCACTGTCTACTAGACCACACAGTCAATACTCTCAGACCACACAGTCAATACTCTCACTGTCTCTCTCTACCAGACCACACAGTCAATACTCTCACTGTCTCTCTCTACTAGACCACACAGTCAATACTCTCACTGTCTCTCTCTACTAGACCACACAGTCAATACTCTCACTGTCTCTCTCTACCAGACCACACAGTCAATACTCTCACTGTCTCTCTCTACCAGACCACACAGTCAATACTCTCACTGTCTCTCTCTACTAGACCACACAGTCAATACCACTGGACCACACAGTCAATACTCTCACTGTCTCTCTCTACCAGACCACACAGTCAATACTCTCACTGTCTCTCTCTACTAGACCACACAGTCAATACTCTCACTGTCTCTACCAGACCACACAGTCTACCAGACCACACAGTCAATACTCTCACTGTCTCTCTCTACCAGACCACACAGTCAATACTCTCACTGTCTCTCTCTACTAGACCACACAGTCAATACTCTCACTGTCTCTCTCTACCAGGCCACACAGTCAATACTCTCACTGTCTCTCTCTACCAGACCACACAGTCAATACTCTCACTGTATCTCTCTACCAGACCACACAGTCAATACTCTCACTGTCTCTCTCTACTAGACCACACAGTCAATACTCTCACTGTCTCTACCAGACCACACAGTCAATACTCTCACTGTCTCTCTCTACTAGACCACACAGTCAATACTCTCACTGTCTCTCTCTACTAGACCACACAGTCAATACTCTCACTGTCTCTCTCTACCAGACCACACAGTCAATACTCTCACTGTCTCTCTCTACTAGACCACACAGTCAATACTCTCACTGTCTCTCTCTACTAGACCACACAGTCAATACTCTCACTGTCTCTCTCTACCAGACCACACAGTCAATACTCTCACTGTCTCTCTCTACCAGACCACACAGTCAATACTCTCACTGTCTCTCTCTACCAGACCACACAGTCAATACTCTCACTGTCTCTCTCTACCAGACCACACAGTCAATACTCTCACTGTCTCTCTCTACTAGACCACACAGTCAATACTCTCACTGTCTCTCTCTACCAGACCACACAGTCAATACTCTCACTGTCTCTCTCTACCAGACCACACAGTCAATACTCTCACTGTCTCTCTCTACCAGACCACACAGTCAATACTCTCACTGTCTCTCTCTACTAGACCACACAGTCAATACTCTCACTGTCTCTCTCTACTAGACCACACAGTCAATACTCTCACTGTCTCTCTCTACTAGACCACACAGTCAATACTCTCACTGTCTCTCTCTACTAGACCACACAGTCAATACTCTCACTGTCTCTCTCTACTAGACCACACAGTCAATATCACTGTCTCTCTCACTGTCTCTCTCTACCAGACCACACAGTCAATACTCTCACTGTCTCTCTCTACTAGACCACACAGTCAATACTCTCACTGTCTCTCTCTACCAGACCACACAGTCAATACTCTCACTGTCTCTCTCTACCAGACCACACAGTCAATACTCTCACTGTCTCTCTCTACCAGACCACACAGTCAATACTCTCACTGTCTCTCTCTACCAGACCACACAGTCAATACTCTCACTGTCTCTCTCTACCAGACCACACAGTCAATACTCTCACTGTCTCTCTCTACTAGACCACACAGTCAATACTCTCACTGTCTCTCTCTACCAGACCACACAGTCAATACTCTCACTGTCTCTCTCTACTAGACCACACAGTCAATACTCTCACTGTCTCTCTCTACCAGACCACACAGTCAATACTCTCACTGTCTCTCTCTACCAGACCACACAGTCAATACTCTCACTGTCTCTCTCTACCAGACCACACAGTCAATACTCTCACTGTCTCTCTCTACCAGACCACACAGTCAATACTCTCACTGTCTCTCTCTACAGACCACACAGTCAATACTCTCACTGTCTCTCTCTACTAGACCACACAGTCAATACTCTCACTGTCTCTCTCTACTAGACCACACAGTCAATACTCTCACTGTCTCTCTCTACCAGACCACACAGTCAATACTCTCACTGTCTCTCTCTACCAGACCACACAGTCAATACTCTCACTGTCTCTCTCTACCAGACCACACAGTCAATACTCTCACTGTCTCTCTCTCTAGACCACACAGTCAATACCACTGGACCACACAGTCAATACTCTCACTGTCTCTCTCTACCAGACCACACAGTCAATACTCTCACTGTCTCTCTCTACCAGACCACACAGTCAATACTCTCACTGTCTCTCTCTACCAGACCACACAGTCAATACTCTCACTGTCTCTCTCTACCAGGCCACACAGTCAATACTCTCACTGTCTCTCTCTACCAGACCACACAGTCAATACTCTCACTGTCTCTCTCTACCAGACCACACAGTCAATACTCTCACTGTCTCTCTCTACCAGACCACACAGTCAATACTCTCACTGTCTCTCTCTACCAGACCACACAGTCAATACTCTCACTGTCTCTCTCTACCAGACCACACAGTCAATACTCTCACTGTCTCTCTCTACCAGACCACACAGTCAATACTCTCACTGTCTCTCTCTACCAGACCACACAGTCAATACTCTCACTGTCTCTCTCTACCAGACCACACAGTCAATACTCTCACTGTCTCTCTCTACCAGACCACACAGTCAATACTCTCACTGTCTCTCTCTACCAGACCACACAGTCAATACTCTCACTGTCTCTCTCTACCAGTCTCTCTCTACCAGACCACACAGTCAATACTCTCACTGTCTCTCTCTACTAGACCACAGTCAATACTCTCACTGTCTCTCTCTACCAGACCACACAGTCAATACTCTCACTGTCTCTCTCTACCAGACCACACAGTCAATACTCTCACTGTCTCTCTCTACCAGGCCACACAGTCAATACTCTCACTGTCTCTCTCTACTAGACCACAGTCAATACTCTCACTGTCTCTCTCTACCAGACCACACAGTCAATACTCTCACTGTCTCTCTCTACCAGACCACACAGTCAATACTCTCACTGTCTCTCTCTACCAGACCACACAGTCAATACTCTCACTGTCTCTCTCTACTAGACCACACAGTCAACACTCTCACTGTCTCTCTCTACTAGACCACACACTCAAAACTCTCACTGTCTCTCTCTACCAGGCCACACAGTCAATACTCTCACTGTCTCTCTCTACCAGGCCACACAGTCAATACTCTCACTGTCTCTCTCTACTAGACCACACAGTCAATACTCTCACTGTCTCTCTCTACCAGACCACACAGTCAATACTCTCACTGTCTCTCTCTACCAGACCACACAGTCAATACTCTCACTGTCTCTCTCTACCAGACCACACAGTCAATACTCTCACTGTCTCTCTCTACTAGACCACACAGTCAATACTCTCACTGTCTCTCTCTACTAGACCACACAGTCAATACTCTCACTGTCTCTCTCTACCAGACCACACAGTCAATACTCTCACTGTCTCTCTCTACCAGACCACACAGTCAATACTCTCACTGTCTCAATACTCTCACTGTCTCTCTCTACCAGACCACACAGTCAATACTCTCACTGTCTCTCTCTACTAGACCACACAGTCAATACTCTCACTGTCTCTCTCTACCAGACCACACAGTCAATACTCTCACTGTCTCTCTCTACCAGACCACACAGTCAATACTCTCACTGTCTCTCTCTACCAGACCACACAGTCAATACTCTCACTGTCTCTCTCTACTCAGACCACACAGTCAATACTCTCACTGTCTCTCTCTACCAGACCACACAGTCAATACTCTCACTGTCTCTCTCTACCAGACACAGTCAATACTCTCACTGTCTCTCTCTACTAGACCACACAGTCAATACTCTCACTGTCTCTCTCTACTAGACCACACAGTCAATACTCTCACTGTCTCTCTCTACCAGACCACACAGTCAATACTCTCACTGTCTCTCTCTACCAGACCACACAGTCAATACTCTCACTGTCTCTCTCTACCAGACCACACAGTCAATACTCTCACTGTCTCTCTCTACCACTGGACCACACAGTCAATACTCTCACTGTCTCTCTCTACCAGACCACACAGTCAATACTCTCACTGTCTCTCTCTACCAGACCACACAGTCAATACTCTCACTGTCTCTCTCTACCAGACCACACAGTCAATACTCTCACTGTCTCTCTCTACTAGACCACACAGTCAATACTCTCACTGTCTCTCTCTACCAGACCACACAGTCAATACTCTCACTGTCTCTCTCTACCAGACCACACAGTCAATACTCTCACTGTCTCTCTCTACTAGACCACACAGTCAATACTCTCACTGTCTCTCTCTACCAGACCACACAGTCAATACTCTCACTGTCTCTCTCTACCAGACCACACAGTCAATACTCTCACTGTCTCTCTCTACTAGACCACACAGTCAATACTCTCACTGTCTCTCTCTACCAGACCACACAGTCAATACTCTCACTGTCTCTCTCTACCAGACCACACAGTCAATACTCTCACTGTCTCTCTCTACCAGACCACACAGTCAATACTCTCACTGTCTCTCTCTACTAGACCACACAGTCAATACTCTCACTGTCTCTCTCTACCAGACCACACAGTCAATCTCTACTAGACCACACAGTCAATACTCTCACTGTCTCTCTCTACCAGACCACACAGTCAATACTCTCACTGTCTCTCTCTACTAGACCACACAGTCAATACTCTCACTGTCTCTCTCTACCAGACCACACAGTCAATACTCTCACTGTCTCTCTCTACTAGACCACACAGTCAATACTCTCACTGTCTCTCTCTACCAGACCACACAGTCAATACTCTCACTGTCTCTCTCTACCAGACCACACAGTCAATACTCTCACTGTCTCTCTCTACCAGACCACACAGTCAATACTCTCACTGTCTCTCTCTACCAGACCACACAGTCAATACTCTCACTGTCTCTCTCTACCAGACCACACAGTCAATACTCTCACTGTCTCTCTCTACTAGACCACACAGTCAATACTCTCACTGTCTCTCTCTACCAGACCACACAGTCAATACTCTCACTGTCTCTCTCTACTAGACCACACAGTCAATACTCTCACTGTCTCTCTCTACCAGACCACACAGTCAATACTCTCACTGTCTCTCTCAATCTACCAGACCACACAGTCAATACTCTCACTGTCTCTCTCTACCAGACCACACAGTCAATACTCTCACTGTCTCTCTCTACCAGACCACACAGTCAATACTCTCACTGTCTCTCTCTACCAGACCACACAGTCAATACTCTCACTGTCTCTCTCTACCAGACCACACAGTCAATACTCTCACTGTCTCTCTCTACTAGACCACACAGTCAATACTCTCACTGTCTCTCTCTACTAGACCACACAGTCAATACTCTCACTGTCTCTCTCTACCAGACCACACAGTCAATACTCTCACTGTCTCTCTCTACTAGACCACACAGTCAATACTCTCACTGTCTCTCTCTACCAGACCACACAGTCAATACTCTCACTGTCTCTCTCTACCAGACCACACAGTCAATACTCTCACTGTCTCTCTGTCTACCAGACCACACAGTCAATACTCTCACTGTCTCTCTCTACCAGGCCACACAGTCAATACTCTCACTGTCTCTCTCTACCAGACCACACAGTCAATACTCTCACTGTCTCTCTCTACCAGACCACACAGTCAATACTCTCACTGTCTCTCTCTACCAGACCACACAGTCAATACTCTCACTGTCTCTCTCTACTAGACCACACAGTCAATACTCTCACTGTCTCTCTCTACTAGACCACACAGTCAATACTCTCACTGTCTCTCTCTACCAGACCACACAGTCAATACTCTCACTGTCTCTCTCTACCAGACCACACAGTCAATACTCTCACTGTCTCTCTCTACCAGACCACACAGTCAATACTCTCACTGTCTCTCTCTACCTAGACCACACAGTCAATACTCTCACTGTCTCTCTCTACCAGACCACACAGTCAATACTCTCACTGTCTCTCTCTACTAGACCACACAGTCAATACTCTCACTGTCTCTCTCTACTAGACCACACAGTCAATACTCTCACTGTCTCTCTCTACCAGACCACACAGTCAATACTCTCACTGTCTCTCTCTACCAGACCACACAGTCAATACTCTCACTGTCTCTCTCTACCAGACCACACAGTCAATACTCTCACTGTCTCTCTCTACTAGACCACACAGTCAATACTCTCACTGTCTCTCTCTACCAGACCACACAGTCAATACTCTCACTGTCTCTCTCTACCAGACCACACAGTCAATACTCTCACTGTCTCTCTCTACCAGACCACACAGTCAATACTCTCACTGTCTCTCTCTACCAGACCACACAGTCAATACTCTCACTGTCTCTCTCTACCAGACCACACAGTCAATACTCTCACTGTCTCTCTCTACCAGACCACACAGTCAATACTCTCACTGTCTCAATACTCTACTAGACCACACAGTCAATACTCTCACTGTCTCTCTCTACCAGACCACACAGTCAATACTCTCACTGTCTCTCTCTACCAGACCACACAGTCAATACTCTCACTGTCTCTCTCTACTAGACCACACAGTCAATACTCTCACTGTCTCTCTCTACCAGACCACACAGTCAATACTCTCACTGTCTCTCTCTACCAGACCACACAGTCAATACTCTCACTGTCTCTCTCTACCAGACCACACAGTCAATACTCTCACTGTCTCTCTCTACCAGACCACACAGTCAATACTCTCACTGTCTCTCTCTACCAGACCACACAGTCAATACTCTCACTGTCTCTCTCTACTAGACCACACAGTCAGGAATATGTTTTTCTCCTATAAATATCAACATCATATAAATCTTAATCATGTTACAAATGTAACCAAATAGAAGGATTCCTTTCTGTTTTCCATAATAATCACATACAGCCTTGTGATGGTTACAGCATGCCAATGCACATACAGCCTGCTTATGGGCTTGTTGTGGAGTATGAGGGCAGGCCTAAGCAGCCAGTGAATGAGAGTTTACAGACCTACACACACTCTAACACACACACAATCCTCCGAGCTCCTATTAATCAGACTTAGCATGTTTTTCTCTCCCAGCGCTAATATGAGCCCTATGAACAGCAGCAGGCCTCTCCAATCCCTATGAACCACTCTACACGGGTTCCTGGCCCACAACAGACCCCCCAGTGGGCAGGGGGCTACACTGCTCTCTGGTCCCCTCCCCCCAACTCCCTCTGATCACAACACAGATAGAGCCTGACACACACAAACACACACACGCCCCAGCACTGCATGGCTTCCTATCCCCCACACAGTTGTGACCCAGACAGGTTTAGAGCTGACCTCTCCCTCCTGGTTCCAGGTCCACCACTGTGATCACAGCAGCATGGTAGAGGTAGGGTTACCTCATTAAAGGCTTAGACACATCTGAATGGAGGTGAGTGAGGGTGAGGGTGTGTATCTTTATGGGTGTGCGTGCTGAATGTGGTCTTGTGTAGGTGTATGGGTGGGTGTGTGCGAGTGCTTGTGCTCGTGTGTGTGATACAGCGTTTCCTCCTTGGTCCGACACACAGATACCCTCTTCCCCTGGAACCTTTTGAAGTAAGGATTATCTGCATTTTACAGCATGTGATAGGTGGGGAAGGATCATTACTCTGAGTGACAGCGTTATGTTTCAGTGGGAGCCGTTTGAGGCAGACAGATTAGATAAGGTTTCTGATTGGCTGGGGAAGATTTATGGCCAGAGAGTGACAGTTAACATTCACCTTGTGTTTTTATGGCATAGTTGTCCATATGCAAGGCCCTCAGGAGACTCTAAAACCTCATTAGTCAAGAGATAGAGGAGAGGAGAGGAGAGGAGAGGAGAGGAGAGGAGAGGAGAGGAGAGGAGAGGAGAGGAGAGGAGAGGAGAGGAGAGGAGAGGAGAGGAGAGGAGAGGAGAGAGGCTCACCTTCATCTTCCTTCAACCTGGTTGGAGAATAAACACTTTTCAACATCTGTTTTGTTTTTCTTAAAATTGTGTTTTTGTTTAGTTGTTCATGTTTCTTTTTAATATGTGCTCCTGAGGAGACATGGGTAAACACAGACGCTTTGAACAACGTCATGCTGAGAGTACTGTTGTAAAGTGTCTGGGTGTAATGATGTACATCATGATGTACTGTTGAAAAGTGTCTGGGTGTAATGATGTACATCATGATGTACTGTTGAAAAGTGTCTGGGTGTAATGATGTACGTCATGCTGAGAGTACTGTTGAAAAGTGTCTGGGTGTAATGATACATCATGCATCTGTTGAAAAGTGTCTGGGTGTAATGATGTACATCATGATGTACTGTTGAAAAGTGTCTGGGTGTAATGATGTACATGCTGATGATGTACTGTTGAAAATGATGTCTGTTGAAAAGTGTCTGGTGTAATGATGTACATCATGATGTACTGTTGAAAAGTGTCTGGGTGTAATGATGTACATCATGATGTACTGTTGAAAAGTGTCTGGGTGTAATGATGTACGTCATGCTGAGAGTACTGTTGAAAAGTGTCTGGGTGTAATGATGTACATCATGATGTACTGTTGAAAAGTGTCTGGGTGTAATGATGTACATCATGATGTACTGTTGAAAAGTGTTTGGGTGTAATGATGTACGTCATGCTGAGAGTACTGTTGAAAAGTGTCTGGGTGTAATGATGTACATCATGATGTACTGTTGAAAAGTGTCTGGGTGTAATGATGTACATCATGATGTACTGTTGAAAAGTGTCTGGGTGTAATGATGTACGTCATGCTGAGAGTACTGTTGAAAAGTGTCTGGGTGTAATGATGTACATCATGATGTACTGTTGAAAAGTGTCTGGGTGTAATGATGTACATCATGATGTACTGTTGAAAAGTGTCTGGGTGTAATGATGTACATCATGATGTACTGTTGAAAAGTGTCTGGGTGTAATGATGTACTACATGTTTGTTGTTGCTATTCATTGGTTGTTTGCATTATTTTGACATAATGTAATGAGTCACCAATGTGCTTCTGTTCCCACTGGACTGGCCCCACATGCCATGTCTCAAATTCATTCAGTGACAATGCCATTATTATTTTGACCCATGAAACATCCTATTGTTGCCTTCCTTATCTGTTATCTTTGTGTCATGTTCATTTATTTCATGGTGTTGTTTATGATTTATTTATTCATCTCTGGCCTTGTGTGTTGTTCTGTCGTCTTTCTGTTTCCTTCCAGTTCTTTCTGGTAAGTTGAAATGTCACCTGTCACCTATTCACCCTGGCACCCTGACAGAGACAGGAAGCTGTCACAGCACCACCCCCTCCATCCTCCTCCCATCACCCTCCACCCACCAATCAGCACTCATGTTTCACTTGTCAATGGCAACAGTGACAAAAGGACATTAATGGGTAAAAATCTGTAATCCAAGGTAAAACCAAATCATTTCATTATATTATTTTCCTACACCTTGTTGTGTTACTTTATGCTTTCCCAAATATCCCATTTTAACTGTGGAGTGTCTGAATGTGGAGTGACAGGCTGCAGATTTCTTTAATAGATGTATTACGTGGGCCGTATCAGCGTTAAGATGTTTGGGGTATAGTAATATTCTGTTACTTACCTGCTGTCCTCAGAGATGAAGGTGTAATTCACCCGGCCGCTGGCCCTCAGCATTCAGGCTGTGTCCCTCCACACAGGCCTATGAGCACAGTGAGGCCCAGTGTCACTGTGTGTCACGTTGGGAGGTAACACAGCGCTTCACTCCGAAACAGTTTGTCATTAAGATGGCTGGGCCTGGTCCAGGATGCTCCTACAGATGGCTCATTTATCCCCCATGTCCATGTAAATATTACTGGTCTGTGTCCTTGCCCATGTTAATGCAGAGACCCACATGGGGCCACGCTCCTGTTTTGTCTATTCATTAAACTGTTAATATATACACAGCCTGCATTATGGATTGGACTGACTTTCAGTCAACATACGAGCAACCAGAAAAGTCTACTCTAAACAGAGACAACCTGAATCCTTAACCACAGCTCATTGAATACAGAACCCATAACTGTAACATTCAAATGCCTTTGTTTTCCATTCAAATGAGCCAGACCAGGATATTAATTGTAATGTCTGATATCTCTGTCTGATGTTATGTGATATGCGATGCTGTGTCAGTATGTTAGCTAACTGTCCCCATGCCTGTCCTCTAGTGCCCCCTGTGTTTGTGGTGCGGCCCAGGAACCAGGTGGTGGCGGTGGGGAGGACCGTCACCTTCCAGTGTGAGGCAACAGGAAACCCTCAACCTGCTATCTTCTGGCAGAGAGAGGGCAGCCAGGTGAGAGGCTCTGGGGGACCTACAGTACACCAGGAACCCAACATGAGCACATGTTGAGGAATGCTTATGGAACAAAAAAGAAAGACAACCAAGTAGTAAATCATAGTCTTCATTATTTTATTATTTGATATTCCCATAAGATCTTTACACATTTTATGATTGCACCTATAAAACCAGCCATACAATCAGTGAACTTCACTGACCTTCACACTGATGCTTCAATTGGACCGTTCCATTCCATCACCCTTCAGGTCTTCCATAGCCTACTGTCTTTATCTGATCTGCTTCTCTATATGTGTCCTCTCTTCTCTCTTCTCTGTCTATATCCATCCTGTCTTCTCTCTTCTCTGTCTACATCTGGCCTGTCTTCTCTCTTCTCTGTCTATATCCGTCCTGTCTTCTCTCTTCTCTGTCTATATCTGTCCTGTCTTCTCTCTTCTCTGTCTATATCCGTCCTGTCTTCTCTCTTCTCTGTCTACAACTGGCCTGTCTTCTCTCTTCTCTGTCTTCTCTCTTCTCTGTCTATATGTGTCCTGTCTTCTCTCTTCTCTGTCTATATCCGTCCTGTCTTCTCTCTTCTCTGTCTATATCTGTCCTGTCTTCTCTCTTCTCTGTCTATATCCGTCCTGTCTTCTCTCTTCTCTGTCTACATCTGGCCTGTCTTCTCTCTTCTCTGTCTTCTCTCTTCTCTGTCTATATCTGTCCTGTCTTCTCTCTTCTCTGTCTATATCTGTCCTGTCTTCTCTCTTCTCTGTCTATATCCGTCCTGTCTTCTCTCTTCTCTGTCTATATCTGTCCTGTCTTCTCTCTTCTCTGTCTATATCTGTCCTGTCTTCTCTCTTCTCTGTCTAAATCTGTCCTGTCTTCTCTCTTCTCTGTCTATATATGTCATGTCTTCTCTCTTCTCTGTCTATATCCGTCCTGTCTTCTCTCTTCTCTGTCTATATCTGTCCTGTCTTTTCTCTTCTCTGTCTATATCCGTCCTGTCTTCTCTCTTCTCTGTCTATATCTGTCCTGTCTTCTCTCTTCTCTGTCTATATCCATCCTGTCTTCTCTCTTCTCTGTCTATATCTGTCCTGTCTTCTCTCTTCTCTGTCTTCTCTCTTCTCTGTCTATATCTGGCCTGTCTTCTCTCTTCTGTCTTCTCTCTTCTCTGTCTACATCTGGCCTGTCTTCTCTCTTCTCTGTCTTATCTCTTCTCTGTCTATATGTCCTGTCTTCTCTCTTCTCTGTCTATATCTGGCCTGTCTTCTCTCTTCTGTCTTCTCTCTTCTGTCTTCTCTCTTCTCTGTCTACATCTGGCCTGTCTTCACTCTTCTCTGTCTTCTCTCTACTCTGTCTATCTGTCCTGTCTTCTCGCTTCTCTGTCAATATCTGTCCTGTCTTCTCTCTTCTCTGTCTATATCCATTTTGTCTTCTCTCTTCTCTGTCTATATTTGTCCTGTCTTCTCTCTTCTATGTCTATCTGTCCTGTCTTATTTCTTCTCTGTCTATATCCATTTTGTCTTCTCTCTTCTCTGTCTATATCTGTCCTGTCTTCTCTCTTCTCTGTCTATATCTGGCCTGTCTTCTCTGTCTATATCTGTTCTTCCTCCTCTCTTCTCTCTTCTCTGTCTATCTGTCCTGTCTTCTCCTTTCTTCGTCTATATCCGTCCTGTCTTCTCTCTTCTCTGTCTATATCTGGCCTGTCTTCTATCTTCTCTGTCTATATTTGTTCTGTCTCCTCTCTTCTCTGTCTTCTCTCTTCTCTGCCTATCTGTCCTGTATTCTCCTTTCTTTGTCTATATCTGGCCTGTCTTCTCTCTTCTCTGTCTATATTTGTTCTGTCTCCTCTCTTCTCTGTCTTCTCTATTCTCTGTCTATCTGTCCTGTATTCTCCTTTCTATGTCTACATCTGTCCTGTCTTCTCTCTTCTCTGACTATATCTGTCCTGTCTTCTCTCTTCTCTGTCTATATCTGTCCTGTCTTCTCTCTTCTCTGTCTATATCTGTTCTTTCTCCTCTCTTCTCTCTTCTCTGTCTATCTGTCCTGTCTTCTCCTTTCTTTGTCTATATCTCGTCTGTCTTCTGTCTTCTCTGTCTATATCTGTCCTGTCTTCTCTCTTCTCTGTTTATATATGTCCTGTCTTCTCTCTTCTCTGTCTATATCCGTCCTGTCTTCTCTGTCTATATCTTTTCTGTCTTCTCTGTTCTCTGTCTATATCTATCCTGTCTTCTCTCTTCTCTGTCTATATATGTCCTGTCTTCTCTCTTCTCTGTCTATATCTGGCCTGTCTCCTCTCTTCTCTCTATATGTCATGTCTTCTCCTTTCCCTGTCTATATCTGTCCTGTCTTCTCTCTTCTCTGTCTATATCTTTTCTGTCTTCTCTCTTCTCTGTCTATACCTGGCCTGTCCTCTCTCTTCTCTGTCTATATCTGTCCTGTCTTCTCTCTTCTCTGACTATATATGTCCTGTCTTCTCTCTTCTCTGTCTATCTGCCCTGTCTTCTCCTTTCTTTGTCTATATCTGGCCTCTCTTCTCTCTTCTCTGTATATATATGGCCTGTCTTCTCTCTTCTCTGTCTATGTCTGGCCTGTCTTCTCTCTTCTCTGTCTATATCTGTCCTGTCTTCTCTCTTCTCTGTCTATATCTGTTCTGTCTCCTCTCTTCTCTGTCTATATCTGGCCTGTGCTCTCTCTTCTCTGTCTATATCTGTCCTTTTTCCTCTCTTCTCTGTCTATATCTGTCCCTTCTCCTCTCTTCTCTGTCTATATCTGTCCCTTCTCCTCTCTTCTCTGTCTATATCCGTCCTTTCTTCTCCCCTCTCCGTCCTCTAGAACCTGCTCTTCTCCTACCAGCCCCCCCAGCCGTCTAGTCGCGTCTCCGTCTCCCAGACGGGGGACCTGACTATCACAGATGCAGAGCGCTCAGACGTGGGCTACTACAGCTGCCAGGCCCTCAACATCGCTGGCTCTGTCATCACCAAGGCCCTGCTGGAGGTCACTGACGGTGAGTTCCGCCAATCAGTGACTCCCAGAATTAGATCTTGGAGGCATCTTGGTGGTATTGTCACACCTTGGCACATAGACATGTAGGGGTTTGAATAAACACATAATAATATACATGAGCTGTATTTAAGTGTCTAAAGTACATATTGAGGTCTGTGGAGTTTTGGTCAGACTGTGCTCCAAGTCTGGCCCGGTCTCTGTGATCCTGAAAGAGTTGGAGACTCTGTGGTGACTCATCTTCTCCAGGAGCCTGGCTTGCCTCTTGGCTCTGGGCTGTTGGCTCCTGGCAGTGTATCATTTATGCTGGCTGGTGTCTCCTCTAGGAGTCTCCTCTCATTAACAGACTAGCCTGCTGGTGGAGGGATCTGTCTTTGTGGGGAGGCCTGGTTCAGACCTCTAATCACTCTCAGTCAATGCAGCCAGCCTGGTAGTGTAGTCCCCTTGGCTTTAGTCCCAGCATTCCCATAGCGACTCACTCAGTCTCTCCGGTCACTATTATTTTGTTTACCTCTCACCAAGATTCAATCCTCTCTAACCAGACACCCCTCACCTAGATTCAACCCTCTCTAACCAGACACCTCTCACCAAGATTCAATCCTCTCTAAACAGACACCTCTCACCAAGATTCAATCCTCTCTAACCAGACACCTCTCACCTAGATTCAACCCTCTCTAACCAGACACCTCTCACCAAGATTCAATCCTCTCTGAACAGACACTTCTCACCAAGATTCAACCCTCTCTCTCACCAAGATTCAATCCTCTCTAACCAGACACCTCTCACCTAGATTCAACCCTCTCTAACCAGACACCTCTTACCTAGATTCAACCCTCTCTAACCAGACACCTCTCATCTAGATTCAACCCTCTCTAACCAGACACCTCTCACCTAGATTCAACTCTCTCTAACCAGACACCTCTCATCTAGATTCAACCCTCTCTAACCAGACACCCCTCACCTAGATTCAACCCTCTCTAACCAGACACCTCTCATCTAGATTCAACCCTCTCTAACCAGACACCCACACCTCGATTCAACCCTCTCTAACCAGACACCCCTCATCTAGATTCAACCCTCTCTAACCAGACACCTCTCATCTAGATTCAACCCTCTCTAACCAGACACCCCTCACCTAGATTCAACCCTCTCTAACCAGACACCTCTCATCTAGATTCAACCCTCTCTAACCAGACACCTCTCATCTAGATTCAACCCTCTCTAACCAGACACCTCTTACCTAGATTCAACCCTCTCTAACCAGACACCCCTCACCTAGATTCAACCCTCTCTAACCAGACACCTCTCATCTAGATTCCACTCTCTCTAACCAGACACCTCTCATCTAGATTCAACCCTCTCTAACCAGACACCCCTCACCTAGATTCAACCCTCTCTAACCAGACACCTCTCCCTCTACCTTTGTAGCTGAGCCTGCTCTCTCTCTCTCCCTCTCTCTTTGGCATGGCAGGTCCTGGTAGACAGTAGAAGGAGAAGATAATAACAGTTATTAAAGGCAGCAGGCCTCCTCATCTCCGTAGGCAAATCTGGTAATTCCAGGTCACAGTGACGATGTTTTAGTAACGACACCAGAGCCAGTCTCCCATGTATGGTACTACACTGAGTGTGTGTGTAAATGTACAGACGTATGTCCTACATTATGTGTATTTAAAAGGGGATACACATACTGCATGTTTACAATGGATTTGCTATCCCTTTGAACCAAACCTTGTGCTTCTGACTAAATCAGCTGCGCTGGCAGAATTGGTTATCAATAGCAGTATTAACAGCGTTAATGATAACAGCCTCAGTAGCAATCTACAACAGCAGGGACATGATGGACACCGTTCTCATAATGGAAATGAAATGGAGACAAAACACGTTTAATTCAATCTGTGTGTGTCGACTGGTGAACGCCCACTGAGAGGGGGATGATGAGGAGGAAGAGGGGGAGAGGGGACAGAGGAGGGAGGGACAATTCTTCACGGTAATAACATTGTCTGTGCTGCTAGGTATTTAGAAGCGGTTTCTCTCATGTTCTGTGTTTTATAGACTGGAGGTGTGCTTTCATGAGGGGGTGTGGTTTAAAGAAGGGGGTGTGGTTTAACGAGGGGGGTGTGGTTTAAGGAGGTGGAGAGGGGATGGGGGGGTTTGGTTGGCTGTGAATGTTAACGTCTCCACTGGAGTCTGGATCTGCAGAAAGAGGACTTGTATGTTAGCCAGTTTTATTTTAATTACACCTCATTTGTTTGGCTAAGGTCAACTCCTACTGCTGAATGATTAGAAAATTGCTTCCAGTTGTGAAAATTTCATTTCATAAAATTTTTGAATTTCTCTGTGACTTTCTCACCTTCCTCTGTCATGTATGTGTTTCTCTACAATCCCACTGTATAATTGTCTCTCAATTTATTTTATTATTCTCATCAAATCCACTCAATATTGTTCTCTCATCGTCCACTCAAATGATATATATTCTCTCCCACACAGTCTCTAACTCTCCCCCTCTCTCTCTCTCTCTAGTGGTGTCTGATCGCCCACCTCCAGTTGTCCGCCAGGGTCCGACCAATCAGACAGTCTCTGTGGACGGGACGGTGGTTCTGAGTTGCCTAGCAACGGGTAAGCCCACCCCCACCATCATGTGGAGGAAGGACGGGGTGTTGGTGTCCACTCACGACTCCCGAGTCAAACAGCTGGACACGGGCGCACTGCAGATCCGCTACGCCAAGGTACACACAACACACTCAAACATGTAAACACACGCATACACACACACACATTCACATGCACGCTCGCGCGCACACACAAAGAAACTCTCATCTTCACTGAATACACAGTATAAACACATGGAATGGTAGACCTTCTCTCCAAGCTTTCCAAAGCATAAAGATAAAACATTGTATTGATGTATCTCTCTGGTTCAGATTACTAGTACTGAGAAAACACATCAAACTGCAGGCGGACTGTGTATGAAGCCTTTATACTACAGGACTGTCTGCTCTACAGAGCAACATGTAGGTCTACTGTAGTGTACCAGCTCACATGGAATATCTTACTGAGGCAGTTGGCTGTCCAACCATATGCCCCATTATCCTAATATATGGAAATAAGAACTTCATTGAATGGAATTCTGTTCTCAATGTAGAACAGTTTGGCTGTTTGAAAACTTCCGAATTGACCTCCTTCATATGTTTACATTTCCAATCAAGCTCTTCCATTAGCCGAGACATTAACCTGTTGCGTTGCGCAATCCCGGATCCGGGATTCTATTTATAGCCTCAAGCTCATTAGCATAACGCAACGTTAACTATTCATGAAAATCGCAAATGAAATGAAATAAATATATTTGCTCTCAAGCTTAGACTTTTGTTAACAACACTGTCATCTCAGACTTTCAAAATATGCTTTTCAACCATAGCTAAACAAGCATTTGTGTAAGAGTATTGATTGCTAACATAGCTATAAGCCTAGAATTTAGCCAGCAACATTTTCACAAAAACAAGAAAATAATTCAAAAATGTAAAATCATTTACCTTTGAAGAACTTCAGATGTTTTCAATGAGGAGACTCTCAGTTAGATAGCAAATGTTCAGTTTTTCAAAAAAATATTATTTGTGTAGGACAAATCGCTCCTTTTGTTCACGTTTGGCTATGAAAAAAACCTGTATACAGTTATAGCCTCAAGCTCATTAGCATAATGTAACGTTAACGATTTCTGAAAATCGCAAATAAAATGAAAATAATGCACCTGCTCTAAAGCTTAGCCTTTTCTTAACAACACTGTCATCTCAGATTTTCAAAATATGCTTTTGAACCATCGCTATTCACTAATTTGTGTAAGAGTATGCTAAGCTAGCTTAGCATTTTGAGTAGCATTTAGCACGCAACATTTTCACAAAAACCAGATAACCAAATAAATAAAATCATTTACCTTTGAAGAGCTTCGGATGTTTTCAATGAGGAGACTACATAGCAAATGTTCAGTTTTTCCTGAAAGCATCTTTGTGTAGGAGAAATCGCTCCGTTTTGTACATCACATTTGGCTACCGAAACGAACCGAAAATTCAGTCACCAACAACGTCAAACTTTTTCCGAATTAACTCCATAATATCGACCGAAACATGGCAAACGTTGTTTGGAATCAATCCTCAAGGTGTTTTTTCACATATCTCTTCATTGATATATCGTTTGTGGAAGCCTGCTTTCTTCTCTGAATTCCATGGAAAAATACTTGCAGCTGAGCTTTGCGCACCAATTTCGGTGCAGGACACCGGGCGGACACCTGGTAAATGTGGTCTCTTATGGTCAATCTTCCAATGATATGCCTACAAATACGTCACAATGCTGCAGACACCTTGGGGAAACGACAGAAAGGGCAGATTCATTCCTCTCGCATTCACAGCCATATAAGGAGACAATGGAAAACGGAGCCTCAAAAATCCTGCTCATTTCCTGGATGCCGTTTCATCTTGGTTTTGCCTCTAGCTCACGTTCTAGGGCACGCACAGAAAATATCTTTGCAGTTCTGGAAACGTCAGAGTGTTTTCTTTCCAAAGCTACCAATTATATGCATAGTCGAGCATCTTTTTGTGACAAAATATTGCGCTTAAAACGGGCACGTCTTTTTATCCAAAAATGATATAGCGCCCCTAGAGTTTCAAGAGGTTAATAACGCATTCCCCCAATCACTTTCAACGCTGTCCTGAATAACGTCTATACGGCGGAACGGCTGGCTGACTGGCTGGCAGAATAACTCCTGCTGCTCCATCAGTAAATAAAGCATGTGATCAGTTCCCTCCTAGGGTCCAGCCATGCCTCTCCTCTCCTCAGTGAGCCGTCAATCAGCTGTCAGGGGCTTGAAGTGAATTCACACACACTATTGTCCTGTCACTCAACAGAGTGTGATGGGGAGCTGTGTGAAGCAGAACACTGAGGGAGAGACCAGGTGGGTGCCGATGCATTCTCCAGATGGAGGCATCAAGGGGTCAGAGTTCGCGTTAGACTGTTGCTGTGTGTATGCGTGTGTGTTGTGATGACTGCAGGCAGGTTGTGTGTGGTGACAGGGCTGTGGTGAATGGGCAACACTGTGAGAACAGTGTGATGTGTTTTCAACCCAAACCTTACGTAAGGCAATTGACATGAATGAACATTTAGTTTATGTTTGGAGGTAACGCACCATGTCTTTTGTAATGCATTTTAAGGAGCTGGATGACTTGTCTTACCTGTCAGGTTGAGCTTAGATGGACCCAGCCTGGAGGCTGATCTACAGGGCACAAACACTCTCCCTCTCGCACACACACTGAGACACACTCTCCCTCTATCAAACACACTGAGACACACACTCTCCCTCTATCAAACACCTCTATCAAACACACTGAGACACACACTCCCTCTCTCAAACACACTGAGACACACTCTCCCTATCAAACACACTGAGACACACACTCTCCCTCTCTCAAACACACTGAGACACACACTCTCCCTCTATCAAACACACTGAGACACACATTCCCTCTCTCAAACACACTGAGACACACTCTCCCTATCTCAAACACACTGAGACACACACTCTCCCTCTCTCAAACACACTGAAACACACACTCTCCCTCTATCAAACACACTGAGACACACACTCCCTCTATCAAACACACTGAGACACACACTCCCTCTCTCAAACACCTATCTCAAACACACTGAGACACACACTCTCCCTCTATCAAACACACTGAGACACACACTCCCTCTCTCAAACACACTGAGACACACACTCTCCCTCTATCAAACACACTGAGACACACACTCTCCCTCTATCAAACACACTGAGACACACACTCTCCCTCTATCAAACACACTGAGACACACACTCCCTCTCTCAAACACACTGAGACACACACTCTCCCTCTATCAAACACACTGAGACACACTCTCCTTCTTTCAAACACACTCTCCCTCTATCAAACACACTGAGACACACACTCCCTCTCTCAAACACACTGCAAACACACTGAGACACACTCTCTCTCCCTCTCTCAAACACACTGAGACACACACTCTCCTCTCAAACACACTGAGACACATCAAACACACTGAGACACACACTCTCCCTCTATCAAACACACTGAGACACACACTCTCCCTCTATCAAACACACTGAGACACACACTCCCTCTCTCAAACACACTGAGACACACACTCTCCCTCTCTCAAACACACTGAGACACACTCTCCCTCTTTCAAACACACTGAGACACACACTCCCTCTCTCAAACACACTGAGACACACACTCTCCCTCTCTCAAACACACTGAGACACACTCTCCCTCTCGCAAACACACTGAGACACACTCTCTCCCTCTCTCAAACACACTGAGACACACACTCTCCCTCTCTCAAACACACTGAGACACACTCTCCCTCTCGCAAACACACTGAGACACACACTCTCCCTCTCTCAAACACACTGAGACACACACTCTCCCTCTCTCAAACACACTGAGACACACTCTCCCTCTCTCAAACACACTGAGACACACTCTCCCTCTCTCAAACACACTGAGACACACACTCTCCCTCTCTCAAACACACACACTCTCCCTCTCACACACTAGAGAGTGTCACCATATCTGTTCTGTAAAGCACTCTTTTCCCTGAGGGGAGGGTGAGATGAGTGATGAGGAGGAGGAGAGGAGGGGAGAGGGAGAGGAGGTCTCCAATTAGTCTTTGTTCCTGTGGAAATCTTTTCAATTTGACTGGTACAATCCTGCCACTTGGCCTTCCCAGATGCTTTTCCCACTTTCTAGAGGGAAATATAATGGTGAGATTACCAGGCACTGATGGCTGGCTGCTAGGGACCACAGCAGCATGTCAATGAGAGGGAGAGAAAGAGAGATGTTGGGGAGGAAGCAGCATTATTTTAGTCCAATTCCACTGATGTCCAGGCAGTACCTTGTCATTTGCATTTGAACCTAGAGCGATCACTAATCTAGTCCCTCTCCCCTCTATTTCCTGTCTTCTTTTTTTCTGTCTTATAGCTGGGTGACACAGGCATGTACACATGCATCGCCTCCACTCCCAGTGGCGAGGCCTCGTGGAAGGCCTATCTGGATGTCCAAGGTAAGCCACTGGGCTACTGCCTACTGTCACTGTTCCTGCACTCCATAATGAATTAAATACATTCAGTCTGTAATTGCTTTTTTAGTTGGAATGTCACAATCTTGCCACCAGCCCAGGGAGTGTGTGTGAGTCTGTGTGTGTGTGAATGTGCTTGGTATGCATTCCATAGTCTGGCGTTACTGATAAAGTATTAATTTAGCTTTATAGAAAATGTCTCATGATACTCTCCTCATCTTCAGAGTTTGGGGTTCCAGTGCAGCCGGCCAGACCCACTGACCCCAACCTGATCCCCAGCGCCCCCTTCAAACCTGAGGTCACTGACGTCACCCGCACCTCGGTCACTCTGTCCTGGAAGCCCAACTTCTCAGGAGCCACGCCCACCTCCTACATCATAGAGGCCTTCAGGTAAGAGCAGAGGACATAGGAGGTCACTTGTGACCAAAATAAATAAAGTGATGTCACAGTGTATTTGTATTTATTATGGATCCCCATTAGTTCCTGTCAAGACAGCAGCTACTCTTCCTGGGGTTTCTTATGGATCCCCATTAGTTCCTGTCAAGACAGCAGCTACTCTTCCTGGGATTTATTATGGATCCCCATTAGTTCCTGTCAAGGCAGCAGCTACTCTTCCTGGGGTCCAGCAACATTAATGCAGTGATATACAATTTTAAAAACATTACATATCATACGCCTATGGTCTGAGTGTGTGTATGAACTTTAAACCTGATGTGTAACATCCTGTTCTGTCTCCTCTCCTAGTCATGCGTCAGGCAGCAGCTGGCAGACCCTGGCAGAACATGTGAAGACTGAGTCGTATGTACTGAAGGGCCTGAAGGCCAGTGCTGTCTACCTCTTCCTGGTCCGAGCTGCTAACGCCTACGGCCTGAGTGACCCCAGCCCCATCACTCAAAACACAAGGTGGGTCCGTCAAAACACGGTAGGTCCCTGTCTGGACCTTGTCCCTGTCTGGAGGTGGACCTTGTCCCTGTCTGACCTTGTCCCTGTCTGGACCTTGTCCCAATGACCTTGTCCCTGTCTGAAATGGTCCTTTCATGGACCTTGTCCCTGTCTGGACCTTGTCCCTGTCTGGACCTTGTCCCTGTCCTTTCATGGACCTTGTCCCTGTCTGGACCTTGTCCCTGTCTGGACCTTGTCCCTGTCATGGACCTTGTCCCTGTCTGGACCTTGTCCCTGTCTGGACCCTCTGCTGTTCATACTGGACAGGTATTTATCGTGTGTGACCTTGTGTATGTCTGGTGTCCCCTGTCTGTGACCTTGTCCCTGTCAGATACCTTGTCCCTGTCTAGACCAGTCAGGGATCTGAATCCTCTGCTGTTCATACTGGACACCGTCAGATCCCCCCCACCAGTCAGGGAGTGGACCACCGTCAGATCCAGAGGGAGTTAGGAGATGTGGTCATCCACCTTCACAACCCCACCATCCTCTCCTCCTCCTCTGTCAGAGTGCAGTGGACGGTGAGTGTTTTTCTCTGTTTCAAAACACAACTTTAGGGATGACATTCAAAATGAGTGACTCTTGTCATGTATGTACACTACTGCTCAAAGTTTGGGGTCACTTAGAAATGTCCTTGTTTTTGAAAGAAAAGCAAAAATAAAAGTTAATTCAAATAACATCAAATTGATCAGAAATACAGTGTAGACATTGTTAATGTTGTAAATGACTATTGTAGCTGGAAACAGCAGAGTTTTTATGGAATATCTACATAGGCGCACAGAGGCCCATTATCAGCAACCATCACTCCTGTGTTCCAATGGCACATTGTGTATCATTTTAAAAGGCTAATTGATCATTAGAAAACGCTTTTGCAATTATGTTAGCACAGCTGAAAACTGTTGTGCTGATTAAAGAAGCAATAAAACTAGCCTTCTTTAGACTAGTTGAGCATCTGGAGCATCAGCACATGTGGGTTCTGTTACAGGCTCAAAATGACCAGATACAAATAACTTTCTTCTGAAATTTGTCAGTCTGTTCTTGTTCTGAGAAATGAAGGCCTTTCCATGCGAGAAATTGCCAAGAAACTCTACATAATGCTATGTACTACTCCCTTCACAGAACAGCGTAAACTGGCTCTTACCAGAATAGAAAGAGGAGTGGGAGGCCCCGGTGCACAACTGAGCAAGAGGACAAGTACATTTGAGTGTCTAGTTTGAGAAACAGATGCCTCACAAGTCCTAAACTGGCAGCTTCATTAAATAGTACCTGCAAAAACACCAGTCTCAACATCAACAGTGAAGATGCGACTCCGAGATGCAGGCCTTCTAGGCAGAGTTCCTCTGTCCAGTGTCTGTGTTCTTTTGCCCATCTCAATCTTTTCTTTTTATTGGCCAGTCTAAGATATGACTCTGTCTTTGCACCTCCGCCTAGAAGGCCAGCATCCCAGAGTCACCTCTTCACTGTTGACGTTGAGACTGGTGTTTTGCCAGTTGAGGACTTGTGAGGCATCTGTTTCTCAAACTAGAAACTCTATTGACCTTGTCCTTTTGCTCAGTTGTGCTCCGGGGCATCCCATTCCTCTTTCAATTCTGGTTAGAGCCAGTTTACGCTGTTCTGTGAAGGAAGTAGTACACAGCGTTATACAAGATCTTCAGTTTCTTGGCAATTTCTCACATGGATTAGCCTTCATTTCTCAGAACAAGAATAGACTGACAAGTTTCAGAAGAAAGGTCTTTGTTTCAGGCCATTTTGAGCCTGTATTCGAACCCACAAGTGCTGATGCTCCAGATACTCAACAAGTCTAAAGAAGGCCAGTTTTATGGCTTCTTTAATCAGAACCGTTTTCAGCTGTACTAACATAATTGCAAAAGAGTTTTCTAATGATCAATTAGCTTTTTAAAATAATAACCTTGGATTAGCTAACACAATGTGCCTTTGGAACACAGGAGTGATGGTTGCTGACAAGGTATTTGACTTTCAAAGTGACCTCAAACTTTTGAACGGTAGTCTACATGGTTTATGTATTATTTTAATATCTTTTGTGTATTTTGTATGTTTTAGCATTAATTTTAAAACTTAAATGCATAATTTTTATTGTTCTCTCCAAAGTCACCATAGAGAGTAGCTAGGTCTGGAGCGCTCTGTGCTCACGGTCGATTTGTTTGCCCACTCAGCAGTGCTAATGTGCTAGCGTCCTGTAGAGGACAGACACTGCGCTGCGGAGATGGACAGAGCAGAGAACAGACTGGAACCCTGTCAAAACTCTCTAAGTATCCATCTGGTCAGGGCCAGTCACGCTGGCCAGCACTGCTGCTGTAAGACCTGTCTTTCTGCTTGTCTGTCTGTCTGCCTGTCTTTCTGCCTGTCTTCAATCAGAGCTAAACCAACCCACAGCGGCCCACTCACAACACTCCACAACACACAGTCCACTGCCATAAGCCGCCCAGCAGCGCAGCGTGCCAGCCTGTGCCTTCTCAGATTGAAAACACTTGACTGCTGTTAAAACAAGTGAAAAGGAAGAGGTGTCCAACTAGTGCTCTCAGGCTGAAATGGATTGCAGATGTGGGAGGAGAGAGGGAGGAGGAGAAGGAGAAAAGAGGATTATAAAGGAGGGGTAGAGATTAAAGGGCAGCATGCAGAGGTGTTAGGACCTCTATGCTGTTAGATCGTGGATATCTTATTAAACACTGTTTGGCTACCATGATTCCACTGGCTCCATGTCGATCTATTCCAGGTTATGTTGAATAGAAGAAAAGTATAACTGTACACCTCCTCACTAGTTGCATAAGACATACTGTATTCTATAAACTAGCTTCTGATACAGTGCCTTCGGAAAGTATTCAGACCCCATGATATTTTATTTTACACAGCCTTGTTATAAAATGCAATAAATGTATACCGTTCCTCATCAATATACACCTAATACCGCATAATGACGAAGAAAAAACAGGTTTTTATTGAACATTTTAAAAATAAATACCTTATTTACATAAGTATTCAGACCCTTTGCTATGACACTCGAAATTGAGCTCAGGTGCATCATGTTTCCATTGGTCATCCTTGATACGTTTCTACAACTTGATTGGGGTCCACCTGTGGTAAATTCAAATGTTTGGAAATTATTTTGAAAGGCACACACCTGTCTACATAAGGTCCCACAATAAACAGTGCATGTCAGAGAAAAATATAAGCCATGAGGTCGAAGGAATTGTCCGTAAATTATGTTGAGGCACAGAACTGAGGAAGGGTACCAAATAATGTCTGCAGCATTGAAGGTCCCCAAGAACACAGTGGCTTCCTTCATTCTTAAATGGAAAAGTTTGGATCCAGTAAGATTCTTCCTAGAGCTGGCCGTGTGGCCAAATGGAGCAATCGGGGCAGGGGCCTAGGTGACCAAGAACGCTATGGTCACTCTGACAGAGCTCCAGAGTTCCTCTTTGGAGATGGGAGAACCTTCCAGAAGGACAACCATCTCTGCAGCACTCCACCAAGCAGGCCTTTATGGTAGAGTGGCCAGATGGAAGCCTCTCCTCAGTGAAAGGCATATGACAGCCAGCTTGGAGTTTGCCAAAAGGCACCTAAAGACTCTCATACCATGAGAAACATGTCTAGAGGAAATCTGCTGCGGGGATGTTTTTAGGGACTGGGAGACTAGTCATTATCGAGGGAAAGATGAACGGAGCAAAGAACAAAGGGATCCTTGATGAATACCTGCTCCAGAGCGTTCAGGACCTCAGACTGGGGTGAAGGTTCACCCTCCAACAGGACAACGACTCTAAGCACACAGCCAAGACAGCACAGGAGTGGCTTTGGGACAAGTCTTTGAATGTCATTGAGTGGCCCAGCCAGAGCCTGGACTTGTACCCGATCTAACAACTCTGGAGAGACCTCTGGACGCTACAGTACAGTAATACAATACAATACACTACAGTACAGTAATACAATACAATACACTACAGTACAGTAATACAATACAATACAGTACAGTAGTACAGTACAGTACAGTACAGTAGTACAATACACTACAGTACATTACAGTAGTACAATACACTACAGTACATTACAGTAGTACAATACACTACAGTATAGTAATACAATACAATACACTACAGTAGTACAGTACAGTGCAGTACAGTAATACAATACACTACAGTACAGTACAGTAATACAATACACTACAGTACAGTAATACAATACACTACAGTACAGTAGTACAATACACTACAGTACAGTACAGTAGTACAATACACTACAGTACATTACAGTAGTACAATACACTACAGTACAGTAATACAATACAATACACTACAGTACAGTAATACAATACAATACAGTACAGTAGTACAGTACAGTACAGTACAGTAGTACAATACACTACAGTACATTACAGTAGTACAATACACTACAGTACATTACAGTAGTACAGTACAGTGCAGTACAGTAATACAATACACTACAGTACAGTACAGTAATACAATACACTACAGTACAGTAATACAATACAATACAGTACAGTAGTACAGTACAGTACAGTAATACAATACAGTACAGTAGTACAATACACTACAGTACAGTACAGTGCTGTACAGTACCATTCTAGTGCACACCAATAGGTTGTATTGTAGAGTTCACACATACAGTAGAGGCACATGCATAGATGATCCCTGACTGACAACACAGAGGCTCTCGAAATCAAGATCCACCTTTACCAATGCTTTATTATACGAAATGATCTCTGTCATCATGGCTGTCTCTGTACCCTCAGCATATCCTGCCCCCTGGTGTGTGTGAGTCAGTCAGTATGAGAGGCTGCACTGTCCCCCCTGATCCTAGACTAGAGTTCCCAGTAAGTCAGGAGGAGACGGGCCGGGCTGTTCTGGGTGCCCTGTTCTAGCCCCCTGTAACCAGGACCAGACTCTCAGAACCTCTGGGCTATGACCTCATGGTGCGCTGTGGTTTCCACACATCGCTGACGCTCCGAATGGAACCGCTCTGCTGGCCCACACACAGACGGATGGATGGATGGATAGATGGATGGATAAGTGGATGGACCATGTGATGAGTTAACACTCCGGGCCTCGCTAGCCAGCCAGCCAGCCAGCCAGCCAGCCAGCCAGCCAGATACAGCCACATTAGTAAAACTGGCCTACAGCTACAACTGAACTGTCTATTGATAATGTTCCAGAATGATGCTGAGAGACTTTCCACTGTCGAGTCACTCTGAGTGCCTAAATGGAGTCAAGTTGACCGTGTGTGTGTATGTGTGTTATTGTCTCCCCTGGCCACTAGGTGGAGCAGCAGTCTCAGTACATCCAGGGTTATAAGGTGATGTACCGTGCCTCTCCAGAGGGCCAGCAGAGGAGTGACTGGGCTGTGTTTGAGGTGAGAACCCCAGGGGAGGACAGTACTGTGGTGCCCCAGCTCAGGAAGGGAGTCACTTACGAGTTCAAAGTTCGGCCCTTCTTCAACGAGTTCCAGGGAACAGACAGTGAGGTCAAGATAGCCAAGACTCTGGAGGAAGGTGGGTGGACAAGTCTCTGTGTGTGTGTGTGTGTGTGTGTGCGCGCACAGAGTTTGTCTGTGACCTTTGTAACTATGCATGTGTGTGAGAACAGCAGCTGTTCCCAGCGGGCGTAGAGAGTAAAGGATGATTGTGTGTTCTGTGGTGTTTCTGTGTGTTAGGCCAGATGTTGTACTGTTGGAAAAAGTCCCGTGAAACCCAGGATGATGAACCCAAATACTATTTGTCACCTAGGTGCTGTGTTAATTATTGAAAAGGATGTGGCTGTGTGGTTGTGAAAATCTTCCAGGGTTTGGGTGCAACCCAGAGCTCATATAGGCCATATGAAAGAGAGAAGCGTTGTGAAAAGTTATGTGGAATGAATGAGAGAGGAGCTGACTGAAAGAAAGACTGTTAGCCAAAATGTGTGTGGGTGTGTGTTTTCCTTCTTCCTTGTTGTATTCAGCAAAGCTTTGTTGCTAATTGTGTTGCTAATTGTTTTCGTAGTTCAAACACGATGGCCTCACTCCCGTGAGCAGGAACGACTGATTTCATTACAGTCAATCGGAACGAGAATAAGAGTGTTATGTTGTATGTTGTCATAATAAATGAACTTTAATTAAACTCATCAGGGTAGAATCATCACAGAACACACAGGCGTAAACATTGCAATCAGAATTCTCTCTTTTTTGAATGAACAGTGATTTTTTTTAAATGTCTTTGTAAACACTTTCTCTGAACAAAGGAAAATAGTCATTTTAGTACAGACCCCTAGTGAATAGAGACAGTCCAACTGTGACTGTTCTACTTCTGTTCTCTTCTGGATAGGATCCATTTATGAGAGCAGTAGAAGTGAGGAGAGAGCAGACAGTGTGTGTTACTGTTGTAACAGTGTGTGGGGACAGACAGCTGGGGACAGACAGTGTGTGTTACTGTTGTAACAGTGTGTGGGGACAGACAGCTGGGGACAGACAGTGTGTGTTACTGTTGTAACAGTGTGTGGGGACAGACAGCTGGGGACAGACAGTGTGTGTTACTGTTGTAACAGTGTGTGGGGACGGACAGTGTGTGTTACTGTTGTAACAGTGTGTGGGGACGGACAGCTGGGGACAGACAGTGTGTGTTACTGTTGTAACAGTGTGTGGGGACAGACAGCTGGGGACAGACAGTGTGTGTTAGTGTTGTAACAGTGTGTGGGGACAGACAGCTGGGGACAGCCAGTGTGTGTTACTGTTGTAACAGTGTGTGGGGACAGACAGCTGGGGACAGACAGTGTGTGTTACTGTTGTAACAGTGTGTGGGGACAGACAGCTGGGGACAGACAGTGTGTGTTACTGTTGTAACAGTGTGTGGGGACGGACAGCTGGGGACTGACAGTGTGTGTTACTGTTGTAACAGTGTGTGGGGACAGACAGCTGGGGACAGACAGTGTGTGTTAGTGTTGTAACAGTGTGTGGGGACAGACAGCTGGGGACAGACAGTGTGTGTTAGTGTTGTAACAGTGTGTGGGGACGGACAGCTGGGGACAGACAGTGTGTGTTACTGTTGTAACAGTGTGTGGGGACAGACAGCTGGGGACAGACAGTGTGTGTTACTGTTGTAACAGTGTGTGGGGACAGACAGCTGGGGACAGACAGTGTGTGTTACTGTTGTAACAGTGTGTGGGGACGGACAGCTGGGGACAGACAGTGTGTGTTACTGTTGATGGTGTATTACATTTACATGTGTTGTTGTGTCTGTCTATCTGTCTGTACCCAGCTCCCAGTGCAGCCCCTCGTGGGGTTACCGTCACAGAGAGCGGGGACAATGGGACCGCCATCATGGTCTCCTGGCAACCGCCTCCAGAGGAGGAGCAGAACGGGGTGGTCCAGGAGTACAAGGTGAGAACACTGGCAGGGACTCCCAAATTACCCACATATACTCTGAGTTTGGTCAAAGGTAGTGCACTACGGTAGTGTACTACTATGTAGGCAACCCCTGGCCTCTGGTCTGCAGGGTATATCTACTGTAACAACATGTCATTATCTGTAACACAGAGCGAGACAAAGGAGAGACAGACTGTAAGGTAATACATGGGGAGAGGTTATCATTTTCCTCTGTGCATAGTCAGAGCTGAAATGGTTGTGAAACAGTGCCATCTGGTGGACTTAGATAGATGTACACACTTTCTGAGTTGTCCTGGGAGGCTCTCTGTTCCTTAGTGCAGGAGTATTCAACTCCTAATCTACGGGGTCCAGAGCCTGCTGGTTCTGTTCTACCTCATAATGAATTGCACCTACGTGGTTTCCCAGGTCTAAATCCCCTAATTATAGCAGAAGGGGAATAGCACTGGTCATTTCAATGTGTATTCCACATTGATTCAACAGAATTTAATTGAAATCATGTGGAAACAACATTGATTCAACCAGTGTGTGCCCAGTGGGTGGCTTCGAGGTCCAGCTTTGAATATGAGGGCCTTTCGTGGATTATTCAGAGTTAGTCTACTGAAGGTCTAGACTAACTGATGTATTATCTATACAGCCATTCATTATATCCATACGTTATAGTCATACATTATATCCATACATTGTAGTCATACATTATAGCCACATATTATAGCGGCCAAACATTTTAGCAGCCATACATTTTAGCCATATATTACAGCCATACATTAGACTCATATATTGAAGGTTGCAAGTTCAAATCCCCCAGCTGACAAGGTACAAATCTGTCATTCTGCCTCAGAACAGGCAGTTAACCCGCCGTCATTGAAAATAAGAATTTGTTCTTAACTGACTTGCCTAGTTAAATAAAGGTCAAATAAAAATTAAAAATACATTGTAGCAACACATTGTGTATTCATCCTGCTGATTAATAAATCTAATGATGAGAGGTCTGCAGGCTTAACATCTAGATAAGGATATATTTTCTCAACATCTATTGGCGCTTGGCCATTGGCCCACAAGCTACTCTTATGAGCCTCTTAAATCATTGGAAGGGATTTCTTCGCCTCTGCTCTGCTGGAAAGAGGGTTATGAATGGAAAGACAGACAGAGAATCCAGTCAAGGTGAAGACAACAGGAGAGTGAGATTATAGCAGGGAAAATAGAGCGAAGCTTGTGAGATATTTTTGGGAAGGCTTCTCTTGTTAAACCGTTTCATCTTTCACGACAGTGGGCTAAATCAGGGTCCCACAGAGTGATTCTTAAACAAATCTACTTTGAAACAAAATACACCTCAGAAATACAGTATGGTTATGGACTTAAAAAAAGAAGACAACTATACCATGTCAGATATAGAGTTGAAATGTATTCAATTTGGATCCCAATATTTCACTTTATAGACATCACATCAGACTGAAAGATAACAAAACTGTTTGACATAGAAAACACCAGATTTTCATTGTTAAAAAAATAAAATAAAAATGAATTTCTGACAACGTTATATAATAACGTTCCACCCGTGAGGCCAAAGGGGGAGCTTTTGGTCATTGACTTCAGGAAAGGGCTACTCCACTCCATCTGTTTTTGGTACAGGTCAGCCTAATTTTGTTGTTCAGCCATAGCATTCCTCTCTCTGTCCTCTGCTCCACTCCCTCCTCTCTGTGTTCACTCATAAGTATTCTCTTTGTGTAACCCCCTCGCTATGGCCAGCACACTCCTCATATAACATGCAGTGTGAGTACTGACATTTTAATTGGAAAGTTATTTTTTGTCACAGGGATTGTAGGTTAGTGTTGGAGGGGAGACACAGCAAAGTCAGTTTAAAAGTTAAGCCACTGTTAATTTTCCAGGTAAATGTTTTTTGCCGATAGGGTTTATAGTAATTTCATGGTTGTTAAATCCGGCGCGGGGAGCGTTGCTTGGTCATTACTGCATATGGTCCCTAGTGGCGCTTCTTTCCACCACCACTCCTAAAGCAGCCCCTCAGGCTTCTGGGGCTTTCTAACACTACCCCCTACCTCCAAACACACACACACACGTCTGTGTGTGAGGGATGTTAACATACGGTGGTGGGGGTAGAGAAAGCAGAGGCAGCCAGGTTCAGGATGCTGGGCTTAGCCAGGTTCAGGATGCTGGGGTTATCTAGGTTCAAGATGCTGGGGTTAGCCAGGTTCAGGATGCTGGGGTTAGCCAGGTTCAGGATGCTGGGGTTATCCAGGTTCATGATGCTGGGGTTAGCCAGGTTCAAGATGCTGGGGTTAGCCATGTTCAGGATGCTGGGGTTAGCTAGGTTCAGGATGCTGGAGTTATCTAGGTTCAGGATGCTGGGGTTAGCCAGGTTCAAGATGCTGTGGTTAGCCAGGTTCAGGATGCTGGGGTTAGCCAGGTTTAAGATGCTGGGGGTAGCCAGGTTCAAGATGCTGTGGTTATCCAGGTTCAGGATGCTGGGGTTAGCCAGGTTCAAGATGCTGTGGTTATCCAGGTTCAGGATGCTGGGGTTAGCCAGGTTTAAGATGCTGGGGGTAGCCAGGTTCAGGATGTTGAGGTTAGCAGCCCTCATGCTGAGAAGAATGAATGAAGCACTTTGTGACCCTGGATTGAGTTAGCCTGAGAGAGCCCTGGATTGAGTTAGCCTGAGAGAGCCCTGGATTGAGTTAGCCTGAGAGAGCCCTGGATTGAGTTAGCCTGAGAGAGCCCTGGATTGAGTTAGCCTGAGAGAGCCCTGGATCGAGTTAGCCTGAGAGAGCCCTGTCTCCTCCCTGTGAGTCACTGACAAACCTGCGCCGCTGCTGCTGCTGCAGTAGGGTTATGGAGGTGAGTACTGACCCACACTTAGCTTTTCATGGGGTTAGGTTACACTCACTCAGACAGGGGGACATGGCTACCACAGCTAATACAGACTCTGTGTGGAACACACTCAGAAACACAGAAAAATGTGTCCCAGTGTTTTTATATGTGGAATACCTGGGTGGAATAATTCAATCTGCGCTGAAATGATACATTAGCATCAACCAGAAGTAGCTAACTTGCTGTACATGTCACACCACCATCAGAACACTGTTATATTGTCTTCTCTCTCTGTCCTGTCAGATCTGGTGTTTGGGGAATGAGAGCAGATACCATATCAACCGTACGGTGGACGGCTCTACCTTCTCCTTGCTGATCCCCAGCCTGGCTCCAGGGATCCGTTACAGTGTGGAGGTCGCAGCCAGCACTGGGGCAGGCCCAGGGGTCAAGTCTGATGTCACCTTCTTCCAGATAGGTGAGTGGAGGAGAACTCTGACCTGCATGTCTCTGCACCCGGCAGAAGGGTCACATAACATTATTTTCCCTCGGGTGGAAGAAGAGGAAGAGGAGCGATATGTCCTTCTTCTATGTGTCCTTGTTAACTTCACACAGCGTGGATTCCAAGGCTTACTGCCTAATAACTCCCCCACCTGCTTTAACCTCAATGGCTGGCAAATAGTCAGTGGACATTTTGTAGTATTGACTTCCCTTTAATCTTATTCTGAAGGGTTTATTCTTCTACGTTTACAGCTGTCATATTAATATTAAAGTAGTGGTATGACATCGTTTTACAAGGAAGCAAATTCCTGAATTCCTCTGTGCCTCTGTCTGCTCCTCTGTTCTTGGTCTATGATAGTGGTTAGATGTGTCATTGTAATGATTACCGTACCGATTATAGCCACGTCAGACCACATAAACAGTGTGTGATGAGCATGCCTGACAGTGACATGTTATTCTGTCTTAATGCCCTGTTGACCACTGTCACTCTACAGCCTCAATGGTTTTTACCTGACTGACATTGTGATAAAACGCTTTGTGAAATTCTTACTATGCAGCAGTTCAGTGCTTGAAGCTTGTGTCGTGTCTTTACTATCATTAAACTGAAGACTTATAGTTTTTTATCAAAGATTCTCTTTAATTAGTATTACGCGATTAGACTGATTAATCATGTAACTAATTAACTAGGAAGTCGGGGCACCAAGGAAAAATATTAAGATTACAAGGTTATAATTTCCTAATATAACCTTTCAGATATTTTCATATCTGATCCATAGTCTTCTGATTAATGAATTATTTATTTTACCTCACGTTAGTCTCATTCCAAACGTCGTAAATTGTTGGATATATGCACGAACCCAGTCTTCACTATGAGTCATCCATACATCAATTGTCTTAAATCATGTATTTATTACTAACTAAGTAATTCACAGAAATGCATAAACAAACAGTCAAACAAGAAAAATGTGGTTACATGAAATGATAGGAGAATGTGCCCTAGTGGGCTAAACTGGCATGACGGCTTGTTAGACAAGAGGGGAAGTGGGGGTCGACTAAGAAGTCACTACAGAGTGATAATTATAACAATTGAAATGCTAATCCTTTGCACATGAACGCTCACTCATTCGGGAACAATTGCAATTAATATATATATTTACGCTCAGTGTGTCGTCTTGATCGCTGGTGAAAAGTTTGTTTCTTTTGTAGAATTGTCCCTCTCTCTCTCTCTGTTGTGGTTATAGTGGATAGTTCAGAGTGACATTCATTTATTTCGTTATAGAGTGGATGTTTCGGTGGTTGTCGTTCTTCGCGTTCAATGATACCGAATTCCTAGCTGCAGACTAGTAATTAATATCAAAGACTTGTTCTTATTCTGTAGGTATCGATAGTCTAAGAGTTTCACCATGTGGTATCCTTAAAAGATTCAGCAATGGTCCACAACCTGGTCTGGTGATAATTTCTCAAAGTTGGGTTTTATTTGGAATGGCAGAAAAGGGCTGGACGTCTGACCCTAACTGGGATCAGGGGTGGTCCTCTGAATCCAATCCCCTTTTTGAGTTTTCCTTCATTAAACAGTCCAAAATCACATTGTAAAATTGTGTAAACATTATCACACTCACTCATTCATCTTATACAACAATATCTGAGGCTATTATATAAACAGTGTTATGGTAATGTGGCCACACGGTCTCCCATGAGCTTCCCCAAGTTGTGACAAACGGACCAGTTCGTAGCTGGATTCTTCACCGATCTTTTTTACTTTCTCCAGAACATTACATTTGTTCATACCTCAAGTTCTGTGAGGTGGAAGGAATTCCTTTGTTCTCTATGAAAATTTACTCTCTCTATACTGTGTGTCCATGAGGAGATCCTCAGGAATTTACGACGTCTCTCTGACCACAGCAGCCTAGTTGAAGGAGGAAAGGGGGAGACAGGGAGAGGGGGATGGGGCTTGCTATACCCAAAGAGGCCAACGTCATGACACTTGGCTGCCCCACCCTGCTCTGCTCTGTTCTGTTATGCCCTGCTCTGCCCTGCTCTTCCCTGTTCTGTTCTGCTCTGCCCTGCTCTGTTCTGCTCCGTTCTGCACTGCTCTGTTCTGCTCTGTTCTGCTCCGCTCTGCCCTGCTCTGCTCTGTTCTGCTCTGTTCTGTTCTGCCCTGCTCTGTTCTGTTCTGCTCTGTTCTGTTCTGCCCTGCTCTGCCATGCTCTTCCCTGTTCTGTTCTGCTCTGCCCTGCTCTGCTCTGTTTTGCCCTGCTCTGTTCTGCTCTGTTCTGCTCCGCTCTGCCCTGCTCTGTTCTGCTCTGCCCTGCTCTGTTCTGCTCTGCCCTGCTCTGTTCTGCTCCGTTCTGCACTGCTCTGTTCTGCTCTGTTCTGCTCCGCTCTGCCCTGCTCTGCTCTATTCTGCCCTGCTCTATTCTGTTCTGCTCTGCTCTGTTCTGTTCTGCCCTGCTCTGCCATGCTCTTCCCTGTTCTGTTCTGCTCTGCCCTGCTCTGCTCTGTTTTGCCCTGCTCTGTTCTGCTCTGTTCTGCTCCGCTCTGCCCTGCTCTGTTCTGCTCTGCCCTGCTCTGTTCTGCTCTGTTCTGTCCTGCTCTGTTCTGCTCTGTTCTACCCTGCTCTGTTCTGCTCTGCTCTGTTCTACCTTGCTCTGCTCTGCTCTGTTCTACCCTGCTCTGCTCTGTTCTGTTCTGCCATGTTCTGCTCTGTTCTACCCTGCTCTGCTCTGTTCTGCTGTGCCTTGCTCTACCCTGCTCTGTTCTGTTCTGCCATGTTCTGCTCTGTTCTGCCCTGCTCTGCTCTGCCCTGCTCTGTTCTGCTGTGCCTTGCTCTGCCCTGCTCTGCTCTGCTCTGCCATGCTCTGCCATGTTCTGTTCTACCCTGCTCTTCTCTGCCTTGCTTTGTTCTGTCCTGTTCTGCTCTGCCCTGTTCTGATCTGTTCTGCTCTGCCCTGCTCTGCTCTGTTCTGTCCTGTTCTGCTCTGCTCTGCCCTGTTCTGATCTGTTCAGCCCTGCCCTGTTCTGATCTGTTATGCCCTGCTCTGTTCTGTTCTGCTCTGCTCTGTTCTGTTCTGCCCTGCTCTGCCATGCTCTTCCCTGTTCTGTTCTGCTCTGCCCTGCTCTGCTCTGTTTTGCCCTGCTCTGTTCTGCTCTGTTCTGCTCCGCTCTGCCCTGCTCTGTTCTGCTCTGCCCTGCTCTGTTCTGCTCTGTTCTGCTCTGCTCTCCTCTGCTCTGTTCTGCCCTGCTCTATGCTGCTCTGCCCTGTTCTGTTCTGCTCTGTTCTACCCTGCTCTGCTCTGTTCTCTGGCCTGCTCTGTTCTGCTCTGCCCTGCTCTGTTCTGCTCTGCTCTGTCCTGCTCTGTTCTGCTCTGTTCTACCCTGCTCTGTCCTGCTCTGTTCTGCTCTGTTCTACCCTGCTCTGCTCTGTTCTGCCCTGCTCTGCCCTGTTCTGTTCTGCCCTGCCCTGCCCTGCCCTGCCCTGCCTTGCTCTGCCCTGCCGTGCCCTGCCCTGTTCTGCTCTGCTCTGCCCTGCTCTGTTCTGCTCTGTTCTGCTCTGCTCTCCTCTGCTCTGTTCTGCCCTGCTCTATGCTGCTCTGCCCTGTTCTGTTCTGCTCTGTTCTGCTCCGCTCTGCCCTGCTCTGTTCTGCTCTGCCCTGCTCTGTTCTGCTCTGCTCTGTCCTGCTCTGTTCTGCTCTGTTCTACCCTGCTCTGTCCTGCTCTGTTCTGCTCTGTTCTACCCTGCTCTGCCCTGTTCTGCTCTGTTCTACCCTGCTCTGTTCTGCTCTGCTCTGTTCTACCTTGCTCTGCTCTGCTCTGTTCTACCCTGCTCTGCTCTGTTCTGTTCTGCCATGTTCTGCTCTGTTCTACCCTGCTCTGCTCTGTTCTGCTGTGCCTTGCTCTACCCTGCTCTGTTCTGTTCTACCATGTTCTGCTCTGTTCTGCCCTGCTCTGCTCTGCTCTGCCCTGCTCTGTTCTGCTGTGCCTTGCTCTGCCCTGCTCTGCTCTGCTCTGCCATGCTCTGCCCTGTTCTGTTCTGCCCTTCCCTGCTCTGCCTTGCCTTGCCCTGACCTGCCCTGCCCTGCCCTGCCCTGCCCTGTTCTGTCCTGTTCTGATCTGCCCTGTTCTGATCTGTTCTGCTCTGCCCTGTTCTGATCTGTACTGTCCTGTTCTTCTCTGCCCTGTTCTGATCAGTTCTGCCCTGTTCTGCTCTGCCCTGTTCTGCGCTACTCTGCTCTGTTCTACCCTGCTCTGCTCTGTTTTGCCCTGCTTTTTTCTGTTCTGTTCTACCCTGGCCTGTCTGTTCTACCCTGCTCTGCTCTGTTCTGCCCTGCTCTGCCCTGTTCTGTCATGTTCTGCTCTGTTCTGCCCTGCTCTGCTCTGCTCTGCCATGCTCTGCCCTGTTCTGTTCTGCCCTTCCGTGCTCTGCCTTGCCTTGCCCTGACCTGCCCTGCCCTGCCCTGCCCTGTTCTGTCCTGTTCTGATCTGCCCTGTTCTGATCTGTTCTGCTCTGCCCTGTTCTGATCTGTACTGTCCTGTTCTTCTCTGCCCTGTTCTGATCAGTTCTGCCCTGTTCTGCTCTGCCCTGCTTTGCCCTGTTCTGCGCTACTCTGCTCTGTTCTACCCTGCTCTGCTCTGTTTTGCCCTGCTTTTTTCTGTTCTGTTCTACCCTGGCCTGTCTGTTCTACCCTGCTCTGCTCTGCCCTGCTCTGCCCTGTTCTGTTCTGCCCTGCCCTGCCCTGCCTTGCCCTGCCTTGCCCTGCCCTGTTATGATCTGTTCTGCTCTGCCCTGTTCTGATCTGTTCTGTCCTGTTCTTCTCTGCCCTGTTCTGATCAGTTCTGCCCTGTTCTGCTCTGCCCTGCTCTGCCCTGTTCTGCCCTATTCTGCTCTGTTCTACCCTGCTCTGCTCTGTTCTGCCCTGCTCTGCCCTGTTCTGCCCTGCCCTGCCCTGCCCTGCCCTGCCCTGAACTGCTCTGCCCTGAACTGCTCTGCCTTGCTCTGCCCTGCCTTGCCCTGCCCTGTTCTGCTCTGCTCTGCTCTGCCCTGTTCTGTTCTGTTCTGTTCTGTTCTGCTCTGTTCTGTCCTGTTCTGCTCTGCCCTGTTCTGATCTGTTCTGCCCTGTTCTGCTCTGCCCTGCTCTGCCCTGTTCTGATCTGTTCTGCCCTGCTCTGTTCTGCCCTGTTCTGCCCTGCCCTGCCCTGCCCTGAACTGCTCTGCCCTGCCTTGCCCTGCCCTGTTCTGCTCTGCTCTGCCCTGTTCTGTCCTGTTCTGTTCTGCCCTGTTCTGATCTGTTCTGCTCTGCCCTGTTCTGATCTGTTCTGCCCTGTTCTGCTCTGCCCTGTTTTGATCTGTGCTGTTCTGCTCTGCTCTGCTCTGTTCTGTACTGTCCTGTCCTGTTCTTCTCTGCCCTGTTCTGATCAGTTCTGCCCTGTTTTGCTCTGCCCTGCTCTGCCCTGTTCTGCCCTATTCTGCTCTGTTCTACCCTGCTCTGCTCTGTTTTGCCCTGCTTTTTTCTGCTCTGTTCTACCCTGGCCTGTCTGTTCTACCCTGCTCTGCTCTGTTCTGCCCTGCTCTGCCCTGTTCTGTTCTGCCCTGCCCTGCCCTGCCCTGAACTGATCTGCCTTGCTCTGCCCTGCCTTGCCCTGCCCTGTTCTGCTCTGCTCTGCTCTGCCCTGTTCTGTTCTGTCCTGTCCTGCTCTGCTCTGTTCTGTGCTGTTCTGTTCTGCTCTGCCCTGTTCTGATCTGTTCTGCTCTGTTCTGCCCTGCTCTGTCCTGCCCTGTTCTGCCCTGCTCTGTTCTGCCCTGCTCTGTTCTGCACTGTTCTGCGCTGCTCTGTTCTGCCCTGCTTTGTTCTGCCCTGTTCTGCTCTGCCCTGTTCTTCCCTGCTCTGTTCTACCCTGTTCTGCTCTGCCCTGCTCTGCCCTGTTCTTCCCTGCCCTGTTCTGCTCTGCTCTGTTCTGCCCTGCTCTGCCCTATTCTACCCTGCTATGCTCTGTTTTGCCCTGCTCTTTTCTGCTCTGTTCTACCGTGGCCTGTCTGTTCTACCCTGCTCTGCTCTGCTCTGTTCTATCTTGCTCTGCTCTGTTCTGCTCTGTTCTACCCTGCTCTGCTCTGTTCTACCCTGCTCTGCACTGTTCTACCCTGCTCTACCCTCCTCTGCTCTGTTCTGCTCTGTTCTACCCTGCTCTACCCTGCTCTGTTCTGCTCTACCCTGCTCTGCTCTGTTCTACCCTGCTCTACCATGCTCTGTTCTACCCTGCTCTGCTCTGTTCTGCTCTGTTCTACCCTGCTCTACCCCGCTCTGTTCTGTTCTGCTCTGTTCTACCCTGTTCTGCTCTGATCTACCCTGCTCTGCTCTGTTTTGCCCAGCTCTGCTCTGTTCTACCCTGCTCTGCTCTGCCCTGCTCTGCTCTGTTCTGTTCTGCCATGTTCTGCTCTGATCTGTTCTGCCCTGCTCTGCCCTGTTCTGTTCTGCCCTTCCCTGCTCTGCCTTGCCCTGCCCTGCCCTGCCCTGCCCTGCCCTGCCCTGCCCTGCCTTGTTCTGCCCTGTTCTGCTCTGCCCTGTTCTGATCTGTTCTGTTCTGCTCTGCTCTGTTCTGTTCTGTACTGTCCTGTCCTGTCCTGTCCTGTCCTGTCCTGTTCTGCTCTGCCTTGTTCTGATCAGTTCTGCCCTGTTCTGCTCTGCCCTCTTCTGCCCTATTCTGCTCTGTTCTACCCTGCTCTGCTCTGTTTTGCCCTGCTTTTTTCTGCTCTGTTCTACCCTGGCCTGTCTGTTCTACCCTGCTCTGCTCTGTTCTGCCCTGCTCTGCCCTGTTCTGTTCTGCCCTGCCTTGATCTGCCCTGCCCTGCCCCGCCCTGCCCTGCCTTACCCTGTTCTGCTCAGCCCTGTTCTGATCTGTTCTGCTCTGCTCTGCTCTGTTCTGTCCTGTCCTGTTCTACTCTGCCCTGTTCTGATCTGTTCTGCCCTGTTCTGCCCTGCTCTGTTCTGTTCTGTCCTGTTCTGTCCTGTTCTGCCCTGTTCTGCTCTGTCCAGTTCTGCCCTGTTCTACCCTGCCCTGTTCTGCCCTGCTCTGTTCTGCCCTGTTCTGCTCTGCCCTGTTCTGCCCTGCCCTGTTCTGCCCTGCTCTGTTCTGTTCTGTCCTGTTCTGCCCTGCCCTGTTCTGCCCTGCTCTGTTCTGTCCTGTTCTGTTCTGTCCTGTTATGCTCTGTCCTGTTTTGATCTGTTCTGTTATGCTCTGTTCTGTCCTGTCCTGCTCTGCCCTATTCTGATCTGTTCTGCCCTGTTCTGCTCTGCCCAGTTCTGATCTGTTCTGCCCTGCTCTGTCTGCCCTGTTCTGCTCTGCCCTGCTCTGCCCTGTTCTGCCCTGCCCTGTTCTGCCCTGCTCTGTTCTGTTCTGTCCTGTTCTGCCCTGCCCTGTTCTACCCTGCTCTGTTCTGTTCTGTCCTGTTCTGTTCTGCCCTGTTCTGCCCTGCTCTGTTCTGTCCTGTTCTGTTCTGTCCTGTTCTGTCCTGTTCTGCTCTGCCCTGCTCTACCCTGTTCTGCCTCTGCCCTGCTCTGTTCTGCCCTGCTCTTTTCTGTTCTCTTCTCCAGTCAAAGAGGCAATGTTCTAGTGCTTAACAAGAGCAATAAACCTTGAACTCTGGCACAACTGTGTGTTTTGAGATTATGTATTTATTAACCCTTTATTCGCTTACCTGTCAAGATTACGATACTGGAGGGGCTGTAAACCCAATGTAGCAAGTTATTTTCCAGACAAATTCCTTCTCTCTCCATTTGTCATGTGGCGTGTCAAGATCAGCTACAGTGCACTATGTATGTACAGTATAGTACTGTTGATACCTGGCACATCAGTCAGTCATGAATTATAGCTACCTGGGATGAATATAATTCAGTCTTCACTCATATAGCCCAGGCTGTTTAAGATCCTCTGTTACGATACTCCACAGATCTGAGCTACGACAAGTCTGCTCACGGTAAAGTGAATAAATGACAACAACATGGAACAGCGGTGCTGTGTGCTTGGTAGAGGGACAGCTGTGTGTCTGTGTGTGTTACAGTGGGCTGGGATGGGCATGGAGAAGCAGGAAGCTGTGTGCTTGGTAAAGGGACAGCTGTGTGTCTGTGTGTGTTACAGTGGGCTGGGATGGGCATGGAGAAGCAGGAAGCTGTGTGCTTGGTAAAGGGACAGCTGTGTGTCTGTGTGTGTTACAGTGGGCTGGGATGGGCATGGAGAAGCAGGAAGCTGTGTGCTTGGTAAAGGGACAGCTGTGTGTCTGTGTGTGTTACAGTGGGCTGGGATGGGCATGGAGAAGCAGGAAGCTGTGTGCTTGGTAAAGGGACAGCTGTGTGTCTGTGTGTGTTACAGTGGGCTGGGATGGGCATGGAGAAGCAGGAAGCTGTGTGCTTGGTAAAGGGACAGCTGTGTGTCTGTGTGTGTTACAGTGGGCTGGGATGGGCATGGAGAAGCAGGAAGCTGGGTGCTTGGTAAAGGGACAGCTGTGTGTCTGTGTGTGTTACAGTGGGCTGGGATGGGCATGGAGAAGCAGGAAGCTGTGTGCTTGGTAAAGGGACAGCTGTGTGTCTGTGTGTGTTACAGTGGGCTGGGATGGGCATGGAGAAGCAGGAAGCTGTGTGCTTGGTAAAGGGACAGCTGTGTGTCTGTGTGTGTTACAGTGGGCTGGGATGGGCATGGAGAAGCAGGAAGCTGGGTGCTTGGTAGAGGGACAGCTGTGTGTCTGTGTGTGTTACAGTGGGCTGGGATGGGCATGGAGAAGCAGGAAGCTGTGTGCTTGGTAAAGGGACAGCTGTGTGTCTGTGTGTGTTACAGTGGGCTGGGATGGGCATGGAGAAGCAGGAAGCTGTGTGCTTGGTAGAGGGACAGCTGTGTGTCTGTGTGTGTTACAGTGGGCTGGGATGGGCATGGAGAAGCAGGAAGCTGTGTGCTTGGTAGAGGGACAGCTGTGTGTCTGTGTGTGTTACAGTGGGCTGGGATGGGCATGGAGAAGCAGGAAGCTGTGTGCTTGGTAGAGGGACAGCTGTGTGTCTGTGTGTGTTACAGTGGGCTGGGATGGGCATGGAGAAGCAGGAAGCTGTGTGCTTGGTAGAGGGACAGCTGTGTGTCTGTGTGTGTTACAGTGGGCTGGGATGGGCATGGAGAAGCAGGAAGCTGGGTGCTTGGTAGAGGGACAGCTGTGTGTCTGTGTGTGTTACAGTGGGCTGGGATGGGCATGGAGAAGCAGGAAGCTGGGTGATTGGTAGAGGGACAGCTGTGTGTCTGTGTGTGTTACAGTGGGCTGGGATGGGCATGGAGAAGCAGGAAGCTGGGTGATTGGTAGAGGGACAGCTGTGTGTCTGTGTGTGTTACAGTGGGCTGGGATGGGCATGGAGAAGCAGGAAGCTGGGTGATTGGTAGAGGGACAGCTGTGTGTCTGTGTGTGTTACAGTGGGCTGGGATGGGCATGGAGAAGCAGGAAGCTGTGACTGATACAATTTCTCTCACTTGAGGGCTTCCAGTGGCGCCTGTTGCCTTGTTCCAACACTGGAGTGGAAAAACGTGACCAGCGCTTCACCCTAATGCATTTGTCACACTATAGGCTAGTTTGCGTCATGGCATAGCAGCCTAGATACCTGTACAATCCCTGAGGACTGTTTCGTCACATTGGCACTCTGCTTCCATCCTCAGAGAAACACTCATGAAATCCACATAGTAGTGGGGAAGGAGAGAAAAGAGAGAGAGAGGGCTCCCCAACTCGACAAAGAGAGAGAGAGAGAGAGGGCTCCCCAAATCGACAAAGAGAGAGAGAGAGAGAGAAAGAGAGAGAGAGAGGGCTCCCCAACTCGACAAAGATAGAGAGAGAGAGAGAGGGCTCCCCAACTCAACAAAGAGAGAGAGAGGGCTCCCCAACTCGACAAAGAGAGAGAGAGAGAGTGCTCCCCAACTCAACAAAGAGAGAGAGAGAGATGGCTCCCCAACTCAACAAAGAGAGAGAGAGGGCTCCCCAACTCAACAAAAGAGAGAGAGAGAGATGGCTCCCCAACTCAACAAAGAGAGAGAGAGGGCTCCCCAACTCAACAAAGAGAGAGAGAGAGAGAGAGAGGGCTCCCCAACTCGACAAAGAGAGAGAGAGAGAGGGCTCCCCAACTCAACAAAGAGAGAGAGAGAGAGGGCTCCCCAACTCGACAAAGAGAGAGAGAGAGAGGGCTCCCCAACTCAAGAGAGAGAGAGGAGAGAGACTCCCCAAAAAAGAGAGAGAGAGAGAGAGAGGGCTCCCCAAGAGAGAGAGAGAGGGCTCCCCAACTCAACAAAGAGAGAGAGAGACAAAGAGAGAGAGAGAGAGGGCTCCCCAACTCGACAAGAGAGAGAGAGAGGGCTCCCCAACTCAACAAGAGAGAGAGAGAGGGCTCCCCAACTCAACAAAGAGAGAGAGAGAGAGGGCTCCCCAACTCGACAAAGAGAGAGAGAGAGAGAGAGAGGCTCCCCAACTCAACAGAGAGACAGAGAGAGAGAGAGAGAGAGAGAGATCTCCCCAACTCAACAAAGAGAGAGAGAGAGGGCTCCCCAACTCAACAAAGAGAGAGAGAGAGGGCTCCCCAACTCGACAAAGAGAGAGAGAGAGAGAGGGCTCCCCAACTCGACAAAGAGAGAGAGAGAGGGCTCCCCAACTCGACAAAGAGAGAGAGAGAGGGCTCCCCAACTCGACAAAGAGAGAGAGAGAGAGAGGGCTCCCCAACTCGACAAAGAGAGAGAGAGAGAGGGCTCCCCAACTCGACAAAGAGAGAGAGAGAGGGCTCCCCAACTCGACAAAGAGAGAGAGAGAGAGAGAGAGAGAGAGAGAGGGCTCCCAACTCGACAGAAAAGAGAGAGAGAGAGAGGGCTCCCCAACTCGACAAAGAGAGAGAGAGAGAGGGCTCCCCAACTCGACAAAAGAGAGAGAGAGAGAGAGAGAGAGAGAGAGAGAGAGGGCTCCCCAACTCGACAGAGAGAGAGAGAGAGAGAGGGCTCCCCAACTCGACAAAGAGAGAGAGAGAGGGCTCCCCAACTCGACAAAGAGAGAGAGAGAGGCTCCCCAACTCGAGAAAGAGAGAGAGAGAGAGAGGGCTCCCCAACTCGACAAAGAGAGAGAGAGAGAGAGAGAGAGAGAGAGAGAGGGCTCCCCAACTCGACAAAGAGAGAGAGAGCGAGAGAGGGCTCCCCAACCTGACAAAGAGAGAGAGAGAGAGGGCTCCCCAACTCAACAAAGAGAGAGAGAGAGAGAGGGCTCCCCAAGAGAGAGAGAGGGCTCCCCAACTCAACAAAGAGAGAGAGAGAGAGGGCTCCCCCCCAACTGACAAAAAGAGAGAGAGAGGGCTCCCCAACTCAACAAAGAGAGAGGGCTCCCCAAGAGAGAGAGAGAGAGGGCTCCCCAACTCGACAAAGAGAGAGAGAGAGGGCTCCCCAACTCAACAAAGAGAGAGAGAGAGAGAGGGCTCCCCAACCTGACAAAGAGAGAGAGAGAGAGGGCTCCCCAACTCAACAAAGAGAGAGAGAGAGAGGGCTCCCCAACTCAACAAAGAGAGAGAGAGAGAGGGCTCCCCAACTCAACAAAGAGAGAGAGAGAGGGCTCCCCAACCTGACAAAGAGAGAGAGAGAGAGGGCTCCCCAACTCGACAACAGAAGAGAGAGAGAGAGAGAGAGAGAGGGCTCGACAAAGAGAGAGAGAGAGAGGGCCCCAACTCAACAAAAGAGAGAGAGAGAGGGCTCCCCAACTCAACAAAGAGAGAGAGAGAGAGGGCTCCCCAACTCAACAAAGAGAGAGAGAGAGAGGGCTCCCCAACTCGACAAAGAGAGAGAGAGAGAGGGCTCCCCAACTCAACAAAGAGAGAGAGAGAGAGGGCTCCCCAACTCAACAAAAGAGAGAGAGAGAGAGAGAGAGAGAGAGAGGGCTCCCCAACTCAACAAAGAGAGAGAGAGAGAGGGCTCCCCAACTCAACAAACAGAGAGAGAGAGAGAGGGCTCCCCAACTCAACAAAGAGAGAGAGAGAGAGGGCTCCCCAACTCGACAAAGAGAGAGAGAGATGGCTCCCCAACTCGACAAAGAGAGAGAGAGAGAGGGCTCCCCAACTCGACAAAGAGAGAGAGAGAGAGGGCTCCCCAACCGACAACTCCCCAACTGACAAAAGAGAGAGAGAGAGATGGGCTCCCCAACTAGCAACAAAGAGAAGAGGGAAAGGGTTCCCCCTCTGGCTGAGTGAGTCTGTAAAGATACAAGTGGTTGCAACATGAAACAAAAGAGATAAAAAAAGAAAGAAAGTTAGAAAAGCAAGCTGACATGAAGACATTTCTTAGGGGGACAACAGTCTTTCATGTGAGGCACAGGGAGAATAGACAGATGACGAAAACAGGCCTTTGTAGTGTGATCACTAGTTCTGACGGTTCATTTTGACAAGTAGAACAGTTGCAAAAGCTAACAGAAAGACAAACCCAAGCTGCACATTAAAGGGCTTTAGTGTGCTAATGACTAGTACTATGTTTTTATTAGTACTGCTGTGATCTTGTTCGCTGTAATAATAACTAATAGAATGTTGCTCAGTGTGTTGTCGTACATCTTTAAGTCTTCCTGGGTGTGTGGAACATTCAGGTAGTGTGCTTCCTGGTTCAATTCGGATAGAAAAATATTATGCTTAAATCTCCTGGGTTGAGACCTTCTGTCTAATTACCTGCCATTGTTGACTGGGATCAGTTCTGGGATGAATTATTTTGTAATAGAGAGAGCGTTCCATCTCTGCTGCTCCACAGCCCAGGCCCAGCCTTACACTCACCTGCAGAGATGAAAGAATTATTTTGTATGTCAGAAGAAAAGACAACGTTCATCTTTATGCCCTTTCCTGAATTCATTTAGCTTCTTCTACCCCCAACTTCAAAATCATTCCCCGTTTCAGGCTTTTCCACTTGGTTTGAACTTTTGTGTTTAAAATAAATGAAATCAAAATAAAATTGTATTTGTCACATGCACCGAATACAACAGGTGTGGACCTTGCAGTGAAATAAATGCTTACTTACAAGCCCTTAACCAACAATGCTTTAAGAAGTTAAGAAAAAAAATGTCAAGAATAAAATAGATAAGTAAAAAATTGAAAATAACAAATAACATTTCCTTTCTTCTCTCTCTTTCTTCCCTTTTTACTACTTCCCATGTCCTCCCTCCTTTCTCCTCCCTTGCTCATTCCTGTGTACTTTCTGCCTCCTCTGACACTCGACCTGCTCTGGCCCGATGACATTCCTGACCGTCTACTTTCATCCGTCCTAATCCCTTCTTTATGTCTGCCATCTCTTACTTTCCATTCTGCCTTTATCTCCCCATTCCATCACTCTTCTATCACTACCTCACCTTCTCACCCCTCACCTCTCATCTCCTCACCCTGTACCCTTCTCCTCTCATCTCCTCACACTGTAGAGAGAGGGCTCCTGCACCCCTCTCCTCTCATCTCCTCACCCTGACAAAGAGAGAGAGAGAGAGGGCTCTCCTCTCATCTCCTCACCCTGTACCCTTCTCCTCTCATCTCCTCACACTGTACCCCTCTCCTCTCATCTCCTCACCCTGTACCCCTCTCCTCTCATCTCCTCACACTGTACCCCTCTCCTCTCATCTCCTCACCCTGTACCCCTCTCCTCTCATCTCCTCATCTACCCCTCTCCCTGACCACTCTCCTCTCATCTCCTCACCCTGTACTCCCAGTCTCCTCATGTGAGGCACATCTCCTCACACAGATGTACGAAAACAGGCATCTCCTTGTAGTGTGATCCTCTCTATCCTTCTATCGGTTCTCTTTGCTCTTACTCTTTCCTGTTCCTGCCCCCTCTCTTCTCACCTCCTCATCCTCCGCCCATCTCCAATCCTATCCTCTCTCCCTCTATAATCTCTCCCCTTATCCTCTCTCCCCCCTCTAGACTCATCAGGACATGTGACGGAGGGTGTGTTGGAGCCAGAGAACACCCTGTCCCAACAGATCAGTGAGGTGGTGAAGCAGCCGGCCTTCATAGCAGGGATAGGAGCGGCCTGTTGGATCATCCTCATGGTGTTCAGTATCTGGCTCTACCGACAGCGTAAGAAGAGGAGTGGCCTCAGCACTAACTACGCAGGCATCCGCAAGGGTCAGTACAACATGCCTCACCTTAGTGTCCTCAAGCACTGATCTAGGATCAGGTAACTCTATTCTCAACCTTTAATGTAACAGTTAATAGGATGAAAAATAGCTGAGATTGTATCAGTGGTTAAGGGTCATTGTGTGATTTAGCTTCCATCTACCCCCAACTTCAAAATCATTCCCCTCAACAATCCCTTTCAATCCACACAACAAGCCGCTTCCATCCCCTCAAGAATAAAATCCCTCCATTTTGTGTTTAAATCCATCCATCCCCTAAATGAAATCAAAATAACAATTGTATTTGTCACAATCCCTCCATCCCCTCAACAGGTGTCCATCCCCTTGCAGTGAAATAAATGCTTACTTATCAACAACATCCATCCCCTCAACAATTCCATCCCTCAACAAATCCAATAAAATCCACCTCAACAATCCCTCCATCCCTCAACAAATCCCTCTCATCCTTCCCTACAATCCCATGTCCAATCCCTCCATCCCCTCAACAATCCATCCATTCCCTCAACAATCCATCCATCCTCAACAATCCATCCATCCCCTCAACAATCTCTCCATCCCGATCAACAATCCTCCATCCCCTCAACAATCCCTCCCCTCAACATCATCCTCCAATCCCTCCATCCCCTCAACAATCCCTCCATCCCCTCCAATCTCCATCCCCCTCAACATTCCATCCCTCAACCATCCCTCAACAATCCCATCCATCCCCTCAATCCCTCCATCCCTCATCCATCCCCTCAACAATCCCTCCATCCCTCAACAATCCATCTCCTCAACAATCCATCCATCCCCTCAACAATCCCTCCATCCCTCAACAATCCATCCATCCCTCCAATCCATCCCCTCAACAATCCATCCATCCCCTCAACCCCAATCCATCCATCTCCTCAACAATCCATCCATCCCCTCAACAATCATCCTCTCCATCCCTCAACATCCCCTCAATCCATCCATCTCCTCAACAATCTCCAATCCATCTCCTCAACATCCCATCCATCCTCAACAATCCCTCCATCCCTCAACAATCCCTCCATCCCCTCAACAATCCCCCTCCATCCATCCCTCAACAATCCATCCATCCCTCAACAATCCTTCCATCTTTCCAATCCTCTCCATCATCCTCAACAATCCATCCATCCCTCCAATCCTATCCATCCCCTCAACAATCCCTCCATCCCTCAATAATCCATCCCTCCATCCTCAATCCCTCCCCCTCAACATCAGGACATCCCTCCCTCCATCCCTCAACAACACCCTGTCCTCAACAATCCATCCATCCCTCAAATCCCTCCATCCCTCAACAGGGATCCATCCCTCAACAATCCTCCATCCCTCATCAATCCTCCATCCCCTCAACAATCCCTCCATTCAACATCCATCCCTCAACAATCCAACAGCGTAAACAGAGGAGTGGCCTCCATCCCCTCAACAATCCATCCATCCCTCAACAACATGCCTCCATCCCCTCAACATGATCTAGGATCAGGTAACTCTATCCCTCAACCTTTAATGTAACAGTTAACAGGATGAAAAATCCCTCCATTGTATCAGTCCAGGGTCAACATTCCTCCGCCTCAACAATCCTCTCCATCCCCTCAATTAAGCCATCCTTAGTTTTCAATCCATTATCCTTAAAAATCCATCCATCCTCAACAATCCAGTTATCCCTTATCCATCCCCTCAATCCATCCATCCCTCAGCAATCCCTCCATCCTCAACAATCCCTCCATCCCCTCAACAATCCCTCCATCCCCTCAACAATCCCAATCCCTCCATCCCCTCAACAATCATCCCCTCCATCCCCTCAACAATCCATCCATCCCCTCAACAATCCATCCATCCCTCAACAATCCATCCATCCCCTCAACAATCCCATCCATCCATCCCCTCAACAAATCCAATCCATCCATCCCCTCAACAATCCCTCCATCCCCTCACCAATCCATCCATCCCCTCAACAATCCCTCCATCCCTCAACAATCCCTCCATCCCCTCAACAATCCCTCCATCCCCTCAACAATCCTCCATCCCTCCAATCCATCCCTCAACAATCCCTCCATCCCCTCAACAATCCCTCCATCCCCTCAACAATCCCTCCATCCCCTCAACAATCCATCCATCCCCTCAACAATCCCTCCATCCCCTCAACAATCCATCCATCCCCTCAACAATCCATCCATCCCCTCAACAATCCCTCCATCCCCTCAACAATCCATCCATCCCCTCAACAATCCCTCCATCCCTCAACAATCCATCCATCCCCTCAACAATCCATCCATCCCCTCAACAATCCATCCATCCCCTCAACAATCCCATCCATCCCCTCAACAATCCCTCCATCCCTTCAACAATCCCTCCATCCCCTCAACAATCCCTCCATCCCCTCAACAATCCCATCCATCCCCTCAACAATCCCTCCATCCCCTCAACAATCCATCCATCCCCTCAACAATCCCTCCATCCCCTCAACAATCCATCCATCCCCTCAACAATCCCATCCATCCCCTCCAATCCATCCATCCCCTCCATCCATCCCCTCAACAATCCATCCATCCCCTCAACAATCCCATCCATCCCCTCACCAATCCATCCATCCCCTCAACAATCCCTCCATCATCCCCTCAACAATCCACCCATCAACAATCCCATCCATCCCCTCAACAATCCCATCCATCCCCTCAACAATCCATCCATCCCCTCAACAATCCCATCCATCCCTCAACAATCCATCCATCCCTCAACAATCCATCCATCCCCTCAACAATCCCTCCATCCCCTCAACAATCCCTCCATCCCCTCAACAATCCCTCCATCCCCTCAACAATCCCTCCATCCCCTCAACAATCCCTCCATCCCCTCAACAATCCCTCCATCCCCTCAACAATCCCTCCATCCCCTCAACAATCCCTCCATCCCCTCAACAATCCCTCCATCCCCTCAACAATCCATCCATCCCCTCAACAATCCATCCATCCCCTCAACAATCCCTCCCCTCAACAATCCCTCCATCCCCTCAACAATCCCTCCATTCCCTCAACAATCCCTCCTCTTACATGACAGTCTTGCGTCATGCTGTATCGTTTGACTTGAGGTGAGGTCTACCGTCTGAAAATGGTCCCTAGTACTTTGAGAAAGTTAAAAGCCCTTGAACATCTGCAGCTGAAAAATGGATCTGTCTCCTGCAGTGGTGTCTTTCTATTCTGTTTCATATTTCCCTCTCTGATCCTGTCAGGGTGTTTTTGTGTGTAGTTCTTCTTTTGAAGAGTGTCTTCCGGTCCCACCAGTTTCTGTTTGCTGTTCCCACCTGAATGTGTCTGGAAAGACAGAACAACTTGCTATGATGAGCATGAATCAAGGAGAAACTAACATTTCTCTAGCTTGAAGTATACTTTTGGAATAGTTTTGAGTGAAAGCCTATGATGCAAATGAGAGTTTGAAACATTGTGTCATACTGTTGCATAAGATTCCTTACCATATTGTGTTTTTCACTCTCTGTCAGTACCAGGTTCTATGTTCTCTCTAGTAGTGGACACGGCCTACCTAACTGCAAGGAGTTTACCTGACTGGATCCGATGTGACAGGGTTCAGTACATGCCCAACCTCTACCCACAGTAGTTTACGGAGTATGAAGGAGTGCTATTAGGCTTTCTGTGCAACTCTTTCCTGTGCTGCCTGGTTTAATATGCGGCTGTAGGCGTTGCAGCTGCTGCCTCCCTGCCCTCCCCATGCCCTCCCCATACCCCTACCTCCTTCTGCTGGGCTCAGGTACGCTGCTGAGTGCCAGGGTCAGGAGAGGTACACCATTCAACCTGGAGACACAAACAATATAGTGGCTTAGGTCTGAATCCACCTCTGGCATATTGCCTATTGTGAGTCATGGGAAAGAGAGAGAAACCTGGATGAACCTACAACACCTATCATTGCTTTGGAAAAGCCTCAGTTTCCACCCATGGTCCCTCAGAGCTCTATCATGGTTGAACATGAATGTTGTTTTATAGTGAACACAGTGGACTTTGATATCTCTATAGACTGTAGAATTGACAGTGTACATCTTGAAGGTTGACTGCATTGCATGTAAGTGTGCTTTAAACTCTCATCTGTGTTGCTATGGTTAGACAGATGCTAAAATCACAGGGTTGGTCTTCATGGAAAAGGCTTATGTGGTATGTTCAAAATGAAGCCATGCCCACATGCTATGCCCACATACAAGGTTTTTAACACTAGAGAAAATCCTCAAGGGACCCCAATTTGAGCCAATCAGAAGTCATTCTGACTGCAACATTCCAACAGCTTAGTACATATATTTAGTATATATTTTCGGAAAAATTATAATTTTGTTGTGTTTATGAAGGTCTTGGGTAACATTAGAATATAAAGATATATTTATGCTAGATAAAGATATGATATATATATAAAGATAAAGATGTGCTTTTTCGGGGTGCTGAAATCAAAGGGCGGAACTTGTGGCCAATCAGTAGGACCTCTGAAGACTTTGTGAGTACAGTTATCTGCTCGGAGGCTGGAGAGAGAGAGGCTAGTGTAGAAGCTGAGGTTGGCTCCAGAGACCATTAAGGACCCCTTCCTTTTCTTCCAGAGGAGCTGAGCAGTGAGTCAGTGTTTCCTCACATTAACTCTAACTCTCTGAGCACAGTAGACAAATCTCTCTCTCTCTCTCTCTCTCTCTCTCTCTCTCTCTCTCTCTCTCTCTCTCTCTCTCTCTCTCTCTCTCTCTCTCTCTCTCTCTCTCTCTCTCTCTATTTTCTCTTTCTCTCTCTCTATCTCTCTGTCTCTCACTCTCTCTCTCTCTCTCCCCCTCCCCCTCTCTCTCTCTCTATTTTTCTCTTTCTCTCTCTCTCTCTCTCTGTCTCTCACAGTCTCTCTCTCTCTCTCTGTCTCTCTCTGTCTCTCTCTCTCTATTTCTCTCTCTCTCGCTCTCTCTCTCTTTCTCAACCCCCTATTTCTGCTATTTAAAACCACAAGAGGTCATGGTGTTTGTTGGAAGTGGTAACCAAGAATGTTTTGAGAGAAGAAGAGTATAATTGCAACCACATGAAGCAACAAGCTGGACTCAGTGTGAAGTGGGTTGAACTGGAGCTGTAGGAGGAGACAGAGTGTCCGTGTGTCCGTATGTGTCTGTGTGTCTGTGTGTCCTTGTGGTCTCGTGCGGTCTGTGTGTCCGTGCGTCTGTGTGTCTGTGTGTCCTTGTGGTCTCGTGCGGTCGATGTGTCCGTGCGTCTGTGTGTGTCTGTGTGTCCTTGTGGTCTCGTGCGGTCTGTGTGTCCGTGCGTCTGTGTGTCTGTGTGTCCTTGTGGCCTCGTGCGGTCGATGTGTCCGTGCGTCTGTGTGTGTCTGTGTGTCCTTGTGGTCTTGTGCGGTCGATGTGTCCGTGCGTCTGTGTGTCTGTGTGTCCGTGCGTCTGTGTGTCTGTGTGTCCTTGTGGTCTCGTGCGGTCTGTGTGTCCGTGCGTCTGTGTGTCTGTGTGTCCTTGTGGTCTCGTGCGGTCGATGTGTCCGTGCGGTCTGTGTGTGTCTGTGTGCGTGCGCGTGTATTTGTGTGCGTGCGCCTGTGTTTGTTTGTTCGTGCATGCGTGTGTGTGTGTGTGTGTGTGTGCGTGAGCCTGTGTGATATGATGTCTCGTCCAGCCAGTGAATAAGCTGTCTCTGACAGTCTCATCTCATTGTGGTAATTTGATTGTTTTTCAATCACGTTAATATTTCTCACCGAGCACCTCACATGTCAAGTGTCAATCTCTCTCCTCTTCAAAGCTGAACCACAGACAGGTTAAACCTCCCAAATAGACCAATCTGTTCAGCTGCTCTGAGCTTCAAGGAGAGCAGAGCAGGAATCCAAACAAGAGGGAATAATTGTAGCATTAAAGGTTGTGTTTACATAAATAAAAGGAGATGAAGAGGTGAGGACAGCTGTACCTCAGTGATAGCTACAGCACCTTCAGAAAGTATTCATACCCCTTGACAACAGCCTGAATTCAAAATGGATAAAACATTTCTCACCCATCTACACAAAATACCCTTTAATGATAAAGTGAAAACACATTATTTAACGCTTAGCTCCATTCAGTTACATTGCTTTATCCTAAAAAACTCCCCAGTCCTTAACATGTCCTATGTTTGAAAATAATGTGGAGAGTCGTACTCATCAATTTGTTGTTTGGATTTGCCGCAAACATAACACTTTGTATTCAGGACAAAAAGCTAATTTCTTTGCCACATTTTTTGTGGGTTCACTTTAGTGCCTTGTTACAAACAGGATGCATGTTTTCAATGTGTTTATTCTGTACAGGCCTCCTTCTTTTCACTCTGTCAATTACGTTAGTATTGTGGAGTAACGACAATGTTGTTGATCCATCCTCAGTTCTCTATCACAGTCAATAAACGTTTAAGGTCCCCATTGGCCTCATGGGGAAATCCCTGAGTGGTTTCCTTCCTCTCTGCTAAAGGAGTTAGGAAAGACACCTGTATCTTCGTAGTGACTGGTGTATTGATACACCATCCAAAATGTAATTACTAACTTTACAATGCTCAAAGGGAGATTCAATGTCTGCTTTTTTATTTTTACCCATCGGCCAATAGGTGACGTTCTTTGTGAGACATTGAAAAATCTCCCTGGTCTTTGTGGTTGAATCCGTGTTTGAAATTCGCTGTTGGGCTGAGGGACCTGACAGATCATTTTATGTGTCGAGTAGATAGATAAGGTCATTCAACATGTTTTACTTCTGAAATCTAGGTCTGTCATAACAAAGGGGTTGAGTACTTATTGACTGTTATTGACTTTCAGCTTTTCATTTTGAATTAATTTGTTAAAATATAAGAAATCAAGTGGTGTGAATACTTTCTGAAGGCACTGATTTGTTTAGACAGATTAGAAACAGGAGGAAACAGAGGAGTGAAAGTTGGACTTCTGGGGCAGTAAGATGACACATTTCATTTGAATTTTACACACTAAACCACACAGACACACTGTAAAAAAAGAAAATCTTGGGTGAATTGAAATAGACTCAAAAAACCACCAAGATGTACTTAATACAAATGTATTCAATGATTCAATGATTTTATCTCCAAACATTAAGGATCAATAGGACTGAATCTGTTTCTTAAAATGTAGGTATATTTTACAAGAGGATAACCAACTATAGAGAAAATCAAGTGATTGAACTCATTTGAAGTCTGGTTTTTATCTCATTGCAATCTCCTATCTTGCCACAATGGCTCTGTTTTTAGAGGATTGTGGGTAATTCAACATTTTTAGATTGTATGATTATTTTACCACCCATTCCCACGACTCTTAATAGTAGAGGGAAACACAGTATCCTGCAATGTTGGCTGTAACACCACCAGTTAATGCTGGTGAATTGAGCACTGTGCTCAACAATGTCTCTCAAAATGGGTTAAACTGGCAAAGGATCAGATGCATAAATAAATGATTAAGTGGTGTTATAACACAGTGTCATGTTTCAATCATCCTCAGGATGATGTGTTTCAGCACTCTAGTAAAGTTAAGGTTTTATCTCCTTGAATTTGGTGGCAGCATAGTTGCCACTGGTCCTGGTGTCACAAAGCACTTCATTTTAACAGCGTGGAGTAAAGAGAACCCTGTTGTGTGTTGAGTAAAGAGAACCCTGTTGTGTGTTGAGTAAAGAGAGCCCTGTTGTGTGTTGAGTAAAGAGAACCCTGTTGTGTGTTGAGTAAAGAGAACCCTGTTGTGTGTTGAGTAAAGAGAACCCTGTTGTGTGTTGAGTAAAGAGAGCCCTGTTGTGTGTTGAGTAAAGAGAACCCTGTTGTGTGTTGAGTAAAGAGAACCCTGTTGTGTGTTGAGTAAAGAGAACCCTGTTGTGTGTTGAGTAAAGAGAGCCCTGTTGTGTGTTGAGTAAAGAGAACCCTGTTGTGTGTTGAGTAAAGAGAACCCTGTTGTGTGTTGAGTAAAGAGAACCCTGTTGTGTGTTGAGTAAAGAGAACCCTGTTGTGTGTTGAGTAAAGAGAACCCTGTTGTGTGTTGAGTAAAGAGAACCCTGTTGTGTGTTGAGTAAAGAGAACCCTGTTGTGTGTTGAGTAAAGAGAACCCTGTTGTGTGTTGAGTAAAGAGAACCTGTTGTGTGTTGAGTAAAGAGAACCCGGTTGTGTGTTGCTCATTGGATTCAAGAGAAATATATGTGTTTCTATGTTATGTTATATTAATGGTGTTTTTCTCTCTCGTTCCCTTTCGTGGGCCTCTGCTTGGACCAACAGTGCCATCTTTTACCTTCACTCCTACAGGTACGAACTTTTGATAATCCTTGACTCAATTCCATTGCACGTTCTCTATAAAATCTCATAACTGTCAATTTATCCACCTTTCAATGCAAGACTGCACTCACTGAGTTACACACAGCTGGCCTGAACAGGCCCAGTTGTCATTCTAGTCAGTCAGAAGATACACTCTTTGGTTAAAAGTACACAGCCACCAGAAAGGGAGCAGTGGGGTTTATGGTTCTACAAAGTGGTGTAGGTAATGCGTTCAGAGGTAAACGCTGAAAGAGGAGCGAGCCGTGCCGTAGAAGCTGTTAAAACTGGCTGGGACTTGATCAAAGGGCTGCTGCTGCCCGCCTCTCTGCCTCTGATAGGATTTAGGATGATGACACATGGTCAGTGACATGGACCAATCAGAGAGAGCTGTGGACACGGTGTGATGATGTGGAGGCCCATCTCTCTCTGTTCAATTCAATTTAAGGGCTTTATTGGCATGGGAAACATATGTTAACATTGTCAAAGCAAGTGAAGTAGATAATTAACAAAAGTTAAGTAAACAATCAAAAGTAACAGTAAACATTACACTCACAAAAGTTCCAAAATAATAAAGACATTTCAAATGTCATATTAAGTGCAAATAGTTAAAGTACAAAATGGAAAATAAATCAACATAAATATGGGTTGTATTTACAATGGTGTTCTTCACAGGTTGCCTTTTCTTGTGGCAACAGGTCACAAATATTGCTGCTGTGATGGCACAATGTGGTATATCACCCAATAGCTATTCATTGTGGGAATTCTTTGTGGGTTTGTGTAATCTGAGGGAAATATATCTCTAATATGGTCATACATTTGGCAGGAGGTTAAGAAGTGCAGCTCAGTTTCCACCTCATTTTGTGGACAGTGAGCACATAACCTGTCTTCTCTTGAGAGCCAGATCTGCCTACGGTGGCCTTTCACAATAGCAATGCTATACTCATTGAGTCTGTACATAGTCAAAGCTTTCCTTAAGTTTGTGTCAGTCACAGTGGGTTAGGTATTCTGCTACTGTGTACTCTCTGTTTAGCGCCAAATAGCATTCTAGTTTGCTCAGTTTTTCTGTGAATTATTTTTGTAAATTATTTCTCATGATTTGGTTTAGTCTAATTGTGTTGCTGTCCTGAGGCTCTGTGGCATCTGTTTGTGTTTGTGAACAGAGCCCCAGGACCAGCTTGCTTAGGGGGCTCTTCTCTGGGCTAATTTCTCTGTAGGTGATTGCTTTGTTATGGAATCGCTTCCTTTTAGGTGGTTGTAGAATTTAACAGCTCTTTTCTGGATTTGGATAATTAGCTGTTATCGGCCTAATTCTGCTCTGCTTGCATTATTTGGTTTGTTTATGTTGTACACAGAGGATATTCTGCATGCAGAGTCTCAATTTGGTGTTTGTCCCATTTTGTGAATTCTTGGTTGGTGAGCAGACCCCAGACCTCACAACCATGAGGGGCAATGGGTTGTATAAGTGATTCAAGTATTTTTAGCCAGATCCTAATTGGTATTTTAAATGTCATGTTCCTTTTGATGACATAGAAGGCCCTTCTTGCCTTGTCTGTCAGCTCATTCACAGCTTTGTGTTAAGTTAACTCAGCCTAAACATCAGTGCCACAGATATGTATAGTTTTTTGTGTGTTCTAGGGCAACAGTATCTAGATGGAATTTGTGTTCGTGGACCTAGCAACTGGACCCCCTCTCTCTCTCTCTATATATATATATATATATATATATATACACCTGTGCCAATCCGTGTAAATCAGAAAGAGAGGGAGAGAAGAAAAGAGAGAAGAAGAGAGCGAGAGGGGGAGTTATGTGAATCTTGTGGTTGTGGTGACTATTCCCATCTGTGCAGAGCAGAGTCTTTATTTAAACTGTGAGAGTTGTTTTGCTCCTTCTCGTCAGTCACGTGGCTTGGTGGGATCACACCTTTTCTCCTCCTCGTCACCACGGGTGCTTGATTGGATCACACCTTATCTCCTCCTCGTCACCACGGGGCTTGGTGGGATCACACCTTTTCTCCTCCTCGTCACCACGGGGCTTGGTGGGATCACACCTTTTCTCCTCCTCGTCACCACGGGGCTTGGTGGGATCACACCTACATCACCACGGGGCTTTTCACACCTTTTCTCCTCCTCATGCTGCAATCCTTGTCAGCCACGGGGCTTTTGGATCACACCTTTTCTCCTCCTCGTCAGCCACGGGGCTTGGTGGGATCACACCTTTTCTCCTCCTCGTCACCACGGGGCTTGGTGAAACCTTTTCTCCTCCCGTATTTAGTCACCACGGGGCTGGTTACCTTTTCTCCTTTCTTGGTTGGATCCACCTTTTCTTGCATGAGGTTACTTTTAATGCTGCAATCTTGTTTTTGGTTAATGAAACCTATTTAGTCAGCTGGTTATTTCTGGGCCAGTTGCATGAGGTTAGAGGTTAATGCATGAGGTTAGAGTTGCTGCTTCTTTATGTTCGTAATCCTAGAAGCTGCCTTGGCACTGAATGTAAAGGCAGGATCTTGTCAGTGTTAATCTTCTGTTAGATGTCAATTTGAGAGCCGTTACATTTTGCGTCATGGAAGTCCTGAATGCTTTCGTTCTAGAACCCGACACCCTCAGCACACAGGGTGAAAAACACCTAACTGGAGGTGACAGCATTCCCTCTCCCATATGCCCCCCTAGACACAACTATGACAACATAACCAACAAAAACGGGTCACAACTTCTGCAGCTCTATCGGAATGCTGGGTATGTACATTGTCAATAGTAGGCTTCGAGGGAACTCCTATGGTAGGTACATCTATAGTTCTTCTCTTGGCAATAGTACTGTAGACTACTTTATCACTGACCTCAACCCAGAGTCTCTTAGAGCTTTCACAGTCAGTCCACTGACACTTCTGATCACATCAGATCACTGCAAAATCACACTCTAGTTGAACAGAGCTATGCTCAATCATGAGGCATCAAAACCAAAGGTACTGAATGATATTAAGAAATGCTATAGATGGAAGGAAAATTGTGTGGAAATCTACCAAAAACAATTAGGCCACAATAAATGCAATCCCTTCTAGACAATTTCCTGGACAAAAGGTTTCGCTTTAATAGTGAAGGTGTAAACTTGACAGTAGAAGACCTAAACAATATATTTGACCTCTCAGCTTTCTTATCAAATCTATAAATATCAAGCGGATAACCAAAGAAAATGAACAACAATGAAAAATGGTTTGATAAAATGCAAAAACCTAAGAAAGACATTGAGAAACCTATCCAAACAAAAACATAGAGACCCAGAAAACCTGAGCCTACGCCTTCACTATGGTGAATCACTAAAACAATACAGAAATACTCTCCGGAAAAAGAAGAGCACATCAGAAATCAGCTCAATGTATTTGAAGAATCCGTAGAATCTAACCACTTCTGGGAAAATTGGAAAACAAACAGCAACAAAAAGAGTCATCTATCCAAAACGGAGATGAAGAACAAACAGTCAAAAACATATACAGTGGTTCCTCCTTCAAAAGTTGTGAGCTTACACCGCGGACTTAGAGGTACCCAGTGTCACAGCTTCATTACTCCAGACCACCACAAGGCGGAGTTAGAGCACTCATTATGCATTAGGGTTCCAAGGTTTTTATATGACCAATCATATTGAGTGGTTCAAATGACGAATTTGACGCAGGCCACATGTCCCCGGTGACTTCAGCAAAGATGGTGACGGAACATTACGGGGAAGCAAATGTATGTTGTTATAACGTCATAACAAGTCAAGCATAAAATTTACAATTGAGAGGAATATGTTCGTTAACGTAGAGACAAACGATTGTGATTTTCCACTGGGACTCTTTGTACCAAAATTCCAAATTCTTCCTAGTTTTTGGAGAAACAAGCCTAAAACAATGAACAAAGACTGTTGACCTCTAGTGGAAGCCATAGGAATTGCAATCTGGGAGCTGGAATTACATAGGACCCATAGCTTTCCATTACAATCTGGGACGTCAAAAAAATAAAGATTCTGGTTGTTTTTTCTTTGGATTTATGCCTGCCGTATCAATTGTGTTATAGTCTCATACATTATTTTAACATTTATACAAACTTCAAAGTGTTTTCTGTCCAATGCTACCAATTATATGCATATCCTGGCTTCTGGGCCTGAGTAACAGGCAGCAATTCAGATCAATAGACCCTATCCCTAAGAATTATAATTATAAGGAAGAGCAGGCCATGTCTGTACTACCGAATGCAGGGAACGCAGGAGACTGGTGTTATTTCATAGTTGTGATGTCTTCACTATTAATCGACAATGTAGAGAATAGTACAAATAAAAATCCTGGAATGAGTAGGTGTGTCCAAACCTTTGACTGGTACTTGCTTAGTTAGAATAATATTATGGTGATTCTATTCTATGAAAAACGAAACCCTCAGGGTTTCGGTTAGGATGGAAAATATGGCGATGTACAACATGACGGTTGGGAGTAGACTACAGGATTGGAGGATTCTAAATAGTTTGCCTTCATTAGACAACTTTGCTCCGATATTTCTGAAATCAGTGATATTTATTCCCAAACCCCCTGAGCGTTTCATTTTTCATTTTTCTCTGAATAGAAACACCATAATATTAATTTAATTAATTAAGCCACATTTCTTAAAATCAGTCCCATATATTATGTTATTACAAAAAAAGTTATAAATTCTCTGGTATTGCCAATATGGAATAATATTAAATGCTTCTTAAAGATGCCCTCTGGTGGTCAAACTAGCAACAACTTGCAGTAAGAGAAAAAATGGCTGAGAATTAAATGACGTGCCACAGTATGACGCAACTTTTAAAGGAGGAACCACTGTACATGAAATACATATCTTAGACAACACTATTAAAGACTACCAGAACCCAGTGGATTTTCCAATTACATTGAATGAACTACAGAACAAAATACAAACCTTCCAACCCAAAAAGGCCGGTGGGGTTGATGGTATCCTAAATTAAATGATAGAATATACAGACCACAAAGTCCAATTGGCTATACCAAAACTCTTTGTCATCATCCTCAGCTCTGGCATCTTCCCCAATATTTGGAACCAAGGACTGATCACCCGAATACACAAAGTGGAGACAAATTTGACCACAACAACTACTGGGAAATATGCGTCAACAGCAACCTTGGGAAAATCCTCTGCATTATCATTAACAGCAGATAAGTACATTTCCTCAGCGAAAACAATGTACTGAGCAAATGTCAAATTGGCTTTTTTTTAAACCAAATTACCATATGACAGACCATGTACTGACCCCTAATTGACAAACAAACAAACCAAACAAACCATTTCAAAAAAGATTATGAATAATTTGGCATGAGGGTCTGCTATACAAATTGATGGAAGGTGGTGGGGGAAAACATACAACCTTATAAAATCCATGTACACAAAGTGTGTGGTTAAAATTGGCAAAAAACACACACATTTGTTTTTATAGGGCCGTGGGTTGAGACAGGGATGCAGCTTAATCCCCACCCTCTTCAACATATATATCAATAAATTGGCAAGGGCAGTAGAACAGTTTGCAGCACCTGGACTCACCCTACTAAAATCTGAAGTCAAATGTCTACTGTTTGCTGATGATTTGGTGCTTCTGTCCCCAACCAAGGAGGACCTACATCAGCACCTAGATCTTCTGCACAGATTCTGTCAGACCTGGGCCCTGACAGTGAATCTCAGTAAAACAAAACTAATGGTTTTCAAAAATAGTCCATTTTTCCAGGACCACAAATACAAATTCCATCTAGACACTGTAGCCCTAGAGCACACAAAAAACTACACATACTGTACCTCGGCCTGAAGATCAGTGCCACAGGTAACTTACACAAAGCTGTGAACGATCTGAGAGACAAGGCAAGAAGGGCCTTCCATGACATGAAATGGCAAAAAAATATTTGAATCATATAGAACCTATTGTCCTTTATGGTTGTGAGGTCTGGGGTCTGCTCACCAACCAATAATTCACAAAATGGGAAAACACCAATTTGAGACTCTGCATGCAGAATTCTGCAAAAATATCCCCCATGTACAACGCAAAACACAAAATAATGCATGCAGAGCAGAATTAGGCCGATACCCGCTAATTATCAAAATCCTAATTATCCAAATCCTTGCTTCCTAAAATGAAGCAATTCCCCAAAATTCCATAACAAAGCCATCACCTAGAGAGAAATGAACCTGGAGAAGAGCCCCCGAAGCAAGCTGGTCCTGGGGCTCTGTTCACAAACACACCCCACAGCGCCCCAAGACAACAACACAATTAGACCCATCCAAATCATGACAAAACAAAAAGAGAATTACTTGATATAAAACTGAGCAAACAAAATGCTATTTGGCCCTAAACAGAGAGTACACAATAGCAGAATACCTGACCACTGTGACTGACCCAAGATTGAGGAAATCTTTGACTATGTACAGACTCAGTGAGCATAGCCTTGCTATTGAGAAAGGCCACCGTAGGCAGACTTGGCTCTCAAGAGAAAACAGGCTATGTGCACACTGCCCACAAAACTATGTGGAAACAGAGCTGCACTTCCTAACCTCCTGCAAAATCTATGACCATATTAGAGACACATATTTCCCTCAGATGAGACAGATCCACAAAGAATTCAAAAACAAATCCAATTTCAATAAACTCACATATCTACTGGGTGAAATACCACAGTGTTCCATCACAACAGCAACATTTTTGACCTGTTGCCACAAGAAAAGGGCAACCAGTGAAGAACAAACACCTTTGTAAATACAACAATGTTCTTTATTTTCCCTTTTGTACTTGAACTATTTGCACATAATATGACATTTGAAATGTCTTTATTATATTATTTTGGAACTTTTGTGAGTGTAATATTTACTGTTCATTTTCTATTTCACTTTTGTTTATAATCTATTTAACTTGCTTTGGCAATGTAAACATGTGTTTCCGATGCCAATGAAGCCCTTAAACCGATGCCAATTAGGCTCTAAACCTTTCCTCATAGAAGAGTTTGTAATTAAAGTTTGAGTTTATCTCTCCTTCACACCGGCAGCTTAAAGCTCCATGAAAGAGTCCAACTTCCTGCGCGCAGAGCTTCAAACACACGCCAGGCCTGCCAGGAGACCAAAGCACTGTGCAGCGCCCTAATCCTCTTACACACATACCCTGTCGCAGTGACTCAGTCTCCACCCAGCTACACACGGGATGTAGTACACACACATACATGCGTAAACACATACACATAAACACACACTGTCAAAAATATCACACACTGCACACATACAAACACAGGCTTACAGGAGAGACAAACACAGTCCATGTTATTGTGTTTTGATAAGCCTGTTACTCTGATGACGATTGTGATTATGGTGTTCATGTCTGTACCTTTCTCTGTCTCTCTGTTCTCAGTGGCTTACCAGAGAGGTGGAGAGACTGTCAGCAGTGCTGGAAGGTAAGAATACATGTCTCCTATGAGAAGGAGTGTTGTCTACATGTCTACTATGAGAGGGAGTGTTGTCTTCATGTCTACTATGAGAGGGAATGTTGTCTACATGTCTCTTATGAGAGGGAGTGTTGTCTACATGTATCTTATGAGAGGGAGTGTTGTCTACATGTCTACTATGAGAGGGAGTGTTGTCTACATGTCTCTTATGAGAGGGAGTGTTGTCTACATGTCTCTTATGAGAGGGAGTGTTGTCTACATGCATCTTATGAGAGGGAGTGTTGTCTACATGTCTCCTATGAGAGGGAGTGTTGTCTACATGTCTCTTATGAGAGAGAGTGTTGTCTACATGTATCCTATGAGAGAGAGTGTTGTCTACATGTCTCCTATGAGAGTGTTGTCTACATGTATCCTATGAGAGAGAGTGTTGTCTACATGTCTCCTATGAGAGGGAGTGTTGTCTACATGTCTCCTATGAGAGGGAGTGTTGTCTACATGTCTCCTATGAGAGGGAGTGTTGTCTACATGTCTCCTATGAGAGGGAGTGTTGTCTACATGTCTCCTATGAGAGGGAGTGTTGTCTACATGTATCTTATGAGAGGGAGTGTTGTCTACATGTCTCTTATGAGAGGGAGTGTTGTCTACATGCCTACTATGAGATGGAGTGTTGTCTAAATGTCTACTATGAGAGGGAGTGTTGTCTACATGTCAACTATGAGAGGGAGTGTTGTCGTCATGTCTACTATGAGAGGGAGTGTTGTCTACATGTCTCTTATGAGAATGAGTGTTGTCTACATTTATCTTATGAGAGGGAGTGTTGTCTACATGTCTCTTATGAGAGGGAGTGTTGTCTACATGTCTCCTATGAGAGAGAGTGTTGTCTACATGTCTCCTATGAGAAGGAGTGTTGTCTAAATGTCTCTTATGAGAGGGAGTGTTGTCCACATGTCTCTTATTAGAGGGAGTGTTGTCTACATGTCTCCTATGAGAGAGAGTGTTGTCTACGTGTCTCCTATGAGAGGGAGTGTTGTCTACATGTCTCCTATGAGAGGGAGTGTTGTCTACATGTATCCTATGAGAGGGAGTGTTGTCTACATGTCTACTATGAGAGGGAGTGTTGTCTACATGTCTCCTATGAGAGGGAGTGTTGTCTACATGTATCCTATGAGAGGGAGTGTTGTCTACATGTCTACTATGAGAGGGAGTGTTGTCTACACGTCTACTGTGAGAGGGAGTGTTGTCTTCATGTCTACTATGAGAGGGAGTGTTGTCTACATATCTCTTATGAGAGGGAGTGTTGTCTACATGTCTCTTATGAGAGGGAGTGTTGTCTACATGCCTACTATGAGAGGGAGTGTTGTCTACATGTCTCTTATGAGAGGGAGTGTTGTCTACATGTCTCTTATGAGAGGGAGTGTTGTCTACATGTCTACTGTGAGAGGGAGTTTTGTCTACATGTCTCCTATGAGAGGGAGTGTTGTCTACATGTCTCTTATGAGAGGGAGTGTTGTCTACATGTCTACTGTGAGAGGGAGTGTTGTCTACATGTCTACTGTGAGAGGGAGTGTTGTCTACATGTCTCTTATGAGAGGGAGTGTTGTCTACATGTCTACTGCGAGAGGGAGTGTGGTCTACATGTCTACTGTGAGAGGGAGTGTTGTCTACATGTCTACTATGAGAGGGAGTGTTGTCTACATGTCTACTGTGAGAGGGAGTGTTGTCTACATGTATCCTATGAGAGGGAGTGTTGTCTACATGTCTACTGTGAGAGGGAGTGTTGTCTTCATGTCTACTATGAGAGGGAGTGTTGTCTACATGTCTCTTATGAGAGGGAGTGTTGTCTACATGTCTCTTATGAGAGGGAGTGTTGTCTTCATGTCTCCTATGAGAGGGAGTGTTGTCTACATGTATCCTATGAGAGGGAGTGTTGTCTACATGTCTACTATGAGAGGGAGTGTTGTCTACATGTCTCCTATGAGAGGGAGTGTTGTCTACATGTATCCTATGAGAGGGAGTGTTGTCCACATGTCTCTTATTAGAGGGAGTGTTGTCTACATGTCTCCTATGAGAGAGAGTGTTGTCTACGTGTCTCCTATGAGAGGGAGTGTTGTCTACATGTCTCCTATGAGAGGGAGTGTTGTCTACATGTATCCTATGAGAGGGAGTGTTGTCTACATGTCTACTATGAGAGGGAGTGTTGTCTACATGTCTCCTATGAGAGGGAGTGTTGTCTACATGTATCCTATGAGAGGGAGTGTTGTCTACATGTCTACTATGAGAGGGAGTGTTGTCTACACGTCTACTGTGAGAGGGAGTGTTGTCTTCATGTCTACTATGAGAGGGAGTGTTGTCTACATATCTCTTATGAGAGGGAGTGTTGTCTACATGTCTCTTATGAGAGGGAGTGTTGTCTACATGCCTACTATGAGAGGGAGTGTTGTCTACATGTCTCTTATGAGAGGAGTGTTGTCTACATGTCTCTTATGAGAGGGAGTGTTGTCTACATGTCTACTGTGAGAGGGAGTTTTGTCTACATGTCTCCTATGAGAGGGAGTGTTGTCTACATGTCTCTTATGAGAGGGAGTGTTGTCTACATGTCTACTGTGAGAGGGAGTGTTGTCTACATGTCTACTGTGAGAGGGAGTGTTGTCTACATGTCTCTTATGAGAGGGAGTGTTGTCTACATGTCTACTGCGAGAGGGAGTGTGGTCTACATGTCTACTGTGAGAGGGAGTGTTGTCTACATGTCTAGTATGAGAGGGAGTGTTGTCTACATGTCTACTGTGAGAGGGAGTGTTGTCTACATGTATCCTATGAGAGGGAGTGTTGTCTACATGTCTACTGTGAGAGGGAGTGTTGTCTTCATGTCTACTATGAGAGGGAGTGTTGTCTACATGTCTCTTATGAGAGGGAGTGTTGTCTACATGTCTCTTATGAGAGGGAGTGTTGTCTACATGCCTACTATGAGAGGGAGTGTTGTCTACATGTCTCTTATGAGAGGGAGTGTTGTTTACATGTATCTTATGAGAGTGAGTGTTGTCTACATGTCTCCTATGAGAAGGAGTGTTGTCTAAATGTCTCTTATGAGAGGGAGTGTTGTCCACATGTCTCTTATTAGAGGGAGTGTTGTCTACATGTCTCCTATGAGAGAGAGTGTTGTCTACATGTCTCCTATGAGAGGGAGTGTTGTCTACATGTATCCTATGAGAGGGAGTGTTGTCTACATGTCTCCTATGAGAGGGAGTGTTGTCTACATGTCTCCTATGAGAGGGAGTGTTGTCTACATGTATCCTATGAGAGGGAGTGTTGTCTACATGTCTACTATGAGAGGGAGTGTTGTCTACATGTCTCCTATGAGAGGGAGTGTTGTCTACATGTATCCTATGAGAGGGAGTGTTGTCTACATGTCTACTATGAGAGGGAGTGTTGTCTACATGTCTACTGTGAGAGGGAGTGTTGTCTTAATGTCTACTATGAGAGGGAGTGTTGTCTACATGTCTCTTATGAGAGGGAGTGTTGTCTACATGTCTACTGCGAGAGGGAGTGTGGTCTACATGTCTACTGTGAGAGGGAGTGTTGTCTACATGTCTACTATGAGAAGGAGTGTTGTCTACATGTCTACTGTGAGAGGGAGTGTTGTCTACATGTATCCTATGAGAGGGAGTGTTGTCTACATGTCTACTGTGAGAGGGAGTGTTGTCTTCATGTCTACTATGAGAGGGAGTGTTGTCTACATGTCTCTTATGAGAGGGAGTGTTGTCTACATGTCTCTTATGAGAGGGAGTGTTGTCTACATGCCTACTATGAGAGGGAGTGTTGTCTACATGTCTCTTATGAGAGGGAGTGTTGTTTACATGTATCTTATGAGAGGGAGTGTTGTCTACATGTCTCTTATGAGAGGGAGTGTTGTCTACATGTCTACTGTGAGAGGGAGTGTTGTCTACATGTCTACTGTGAGAGGGAGTGTTGTCTACATGTCTCTTATGAGAGGGAGTGTTGTCTACATGTCTACTGCGAGAGGGAGTGTGGTCTACATGTCTACTGTGAGAGGGAGTGTTGTCTACATGTCTACTATGAGAGGGAGTGTTGTCTACATGTCTACTGTGAGAGGGAGTGTTGTCTACATGTATCCTATGAGAGGGAGTGTTGTCTACATGTCTACTGTGAGAGGGAGTGTTGTCTTCATGTCTACTATGAGAGGGAGTGTTGTCTACATGTCTCTTATGAGAGGGAGTGTTGTCTACATGTCTCTTATGAGAGGGAGTGTTGTCTTCATGTCTCCTATGAGAGGGAGTGTTGTCTACATGTATCCTATGAGAGGGAGTGTTGTCTACATGTCTACTATGAGAGGGAGTGTTGTCTACATGTCTCCTATGAGAGGGAGTGTTGTCTACATGTATCCTATGAGAGGGAGTGTTGTCCACATGTCTCTTATTAGAGGGAGTGTTGTCTACATGTCTCCTATGAGAGAGAGTGTTGTCTACGTGTCTCCTATGAGAGGGAGTGTTGTCTACATGTCTCCTATGAGAGGGAGTGTTGTCTACATGTATCCTATGAGAGGGAGTGTTGTCTACATGTCTACTATGAGAGGGAGTGTTGTCTACATGTCTCCTATGAGAGGGAGTGTTGTCTACATGTATCCTATGAGAGGGAGTGTTGTCTACATGTCTACTATGAGAGGGAGTGTTGTCTACACGTCTACTGTGAGAGGGAGTGTTGTCTTCATGTCTACTATGAGAGGGAGTGTTGTCTACATATCTCTTATGAGAGGGAGTGTTGTCTACATGTCTCTTATGAGAGGGAGTGTTGTCTACATGCCTACTATGAGAGGGAGTGTTGTCTACATGTCTCTTATGAGAGGGAGTGTTGTCTACATGTCTCTTATGAGAGGGAGTGTTGTCTACATGTCTACTGTGAGAGGGAGTTTTGTCTACATGTCTCCTATGAGAGGGAGTGTTGTCTACATGTCTCTTATGAGAGGGAGTGTTGTCTACATGTCTACTGTGAGAGGGAGTGTTGTCTACATGTCTACTGTGAGAGGGAGTGTTGTCTACATGTCTCTTATGAGAGGGAGTGTTGTCTACATGTCTACTGCGAGAGGGAGTGTGGTCTACATGTCTACTGTGAGAGGGAGTGTTGTCTACATGTCTAGTATGAGAGGGAGTGTTGTCTACATGTCTACTGTGAGAGGGAGTGTTGTCTACATGTATCCTATGAGAGGGAGTGTTGTCTACATGTCTACTGTGAGAGGGAGTGTTGTCTTCATGTCTACTATGAGAGGGAGTGTTGTCTACATGTCTCTTATGAGAGGGAGTGTTGTCTACATGTCTCTTATGAGAGGGAGTGTTGTCTACATGCCTACTATGAGAGGGAGTGTTGTCTACATGTCTCTTATGAGAGGGAGTGTTGTTTACATGTATCTTATGAGAGTGAGTGTTGTCTACATGTCTCCTATGAGAAGGAGTGTTGTCTAAATGTCTCTTATGAGAGGGAGTGTTGTCCACATGTCTCTTATTAGAGGGAGTGTTGTCTACATGTCTCCTATGAGAGAGAGTGTTGTCTACATGTCTCCTATGAGAGGGAGTGTTGTCTACATGTATCCTATGAGAGGGAGTGTTGTCTACATGTCTCCTATGAGAGGGAGTGTTGTCTACATGTCTCCTATGAGAGGGAGTGTTGTCTACATGTATCCTATGAGAGGGAGTGTTGTCTACATGTCTACTATGAGAGGGAGTGTTGTCTACATGTCTCCTATGAGAGGGAGTGTTGTCTACATGTATCCTATGAGAGGGAGTGTTGTCTACATGTCTACTATGAGAGGGAGTGTTGTCTACATGTCTACTGTGAGAGGGAGTGTTGTCTTAATGTCTACTATGAGAGGGAGTGTTGTCTACATGTCTCTTATGAGAGGGAGTGTTGTCTACATGTCTACTGCGAGAGGGAGTGTGGTCTACATGTCTACTGTGAGAGGGAGTGTTGTCTACATGTCTACTATGAGAAGGAGTGTTGTCTACATGTCTACTGTGAGAGGGAGTGTTGTCTACATGTATCCTATGAGAGGGAGTGTTGTCTACATGTCTACTGTGAGAGGGAGTGTTGTCTTCATGTCTACTATGAGAGGGAGTGTTGTCTACATGTCTCTTATGAGAGGGAGTGTTGTCTACATGTCTCTTATGAGAGGGAGTGTTGTCTACATGCCTACTATGAGAGGGAGTGTTGTCTACATGTCTCTTATGAGAGGGAGTGTTGTTTACATGTATCTTATGAGAGGGAGTGTTGTCTACATGTCTCCTATGAGAGGGAGTGTTGTCTACATGTCTACTGTGAGAGGGAGTGTTGTCAACATGTATACTGTGAGAGGGAGTGTTGTATACCTGTCGACTGCGAGAGGGAGTGTTGTCTACATTTCTACTGTGAGAGGGAGTGTTGTCTACATGTCTACTATGAGAGGGAGTGTTGTCTACATGTCTACTGTGAGAGGGAGTGTTGTCTTCATGTCTACTATGAGAGGGAGTGTTGTCTACATGTCTCTTATGAGAGGGAGTGTTGTCTACATGTCTCTTATGAGAGGGAGTGTTGTCTACATGCATACTATGAGAGGGAGTGTTGTCTACATGTCTCCTATGAGAAGGAGTGTTGTCTAAATGTCTCTTATGAGAGGGAGTGTTGTCCACATGTCTCTTATTCGAGGGAGTGTTGTCTACATGTATCTTGTGAGAGGGAGTGTTATCTACATGTCTACTATGAGAGGGAGTGTTGTCTACATGTCTCTTATGAGAGGGAGTGTTGTCTACATGTATCTTATGAGAGGGAGTGTTGTCTACATGTCTCTTATGAGAGGGAGTGTTGTCTACATATTTCTTATGAGAGGGAGTGTTGTCTACATGTCTCTTATCAGAGGGAGTGTTGTCTACATTTCTCTTATGAGAGGGAGTGTTGTCTACATGTCTCTTATGAGATGGAGTGTTGTCTACATGCCTAATATGAGAGGGAGTGTTGTCTACATGTCTCTTATGAGAGGGAGTGTTGTCTACATGTATCTTATGAGAGGGAGTGTTATCTACATGTCTACTATGATAGGGAGTGTTGTCTACATGTGTCTTATGAGAGGGAGTGTTGTCTACATGTCTACTATGAGAGGGAGTGTTGTCTACATGTCTCTTATGAGAGGGAGTGTTGTCTACATGTCTACTGTGAGAGGGAGTGTTGTCTACATGTCTCCTATGAGAGGGAGTGTTGTCTACATGTCTACTGTGAGAGGGAGTGTTGTCTACATGTCTACTGGGAGAGGGAGTGTTGTCTTCATGTCTACTATGAGAGGGAGTGTTGTCTACATGTCTACTGGGAGAGGGAGTGTTGTCTACATGTCTACTTGGAGAGGGAGTGTTGTCTTCATGTCTCCTACGAGAGGGAGTGTTGTCCTCATGTCTACTGGGAGAGGGAGTGTTGTCTACATGTCTACTGGGAGAGGGAGTGTTGTCTACATGTCTCTTATCAGAGGGAGTGTTGTCCTCATGTCTACTATTAGAGGGAGTGTTGTCTTCATGTCTCCTATGAGAGGGAGTGTTGTCTTCATGTCTCCTATGAGAGGGAGTGTTGTCTACATGTCTACTGGGAGAGGGAGTGTTGTCTACATGTCTCTTATCAGAGGGAGTGTTGTCTTCATGTCTACTATGAGAGGGAGTGTTGTCTACATGTCTACTATGAGAGACAGTGTTGTCTACATGTCTCCTGGGAGAGGGAGTGTTGTCTACATGTCTACTGGGAGAGGGAGTGTTGTCTTCATGTCTCCTATGAGAGGGAGTGTTGTCTACATGTCTACTGGCAGAGGGAGTGTTGTCTACATGTCTACTGGGAGAGGGAGTGTTGTCTACATGTCTCTTATCAGAGGGAGTGTTGTTTTCATGTCTACTATGAGAGGGAGTGTTGTCTACATGCCTACTGGGAGAGGGAGTGTTGTCTACATGTCTCTTATCAGAGGGAGTGTTGTTTTCATGTCTACTATGAGAGGGAGTGTTGTCTACATGTCTACTGGGAGAGGGAGTGTTGTCTACATGTCTCTTATCAGAGGGAGTGTTGTCTACATGTCTACTATTAGAGGGAGTGTTGTCTACATGCCTACTGGGAGAGGGAGTGTTGTCTACATGTCTCTTATCAGAGGGAGTGTTGTTTTCATGTCTACTATGAGAGGGAGTGTTGTCTACATGTCTACTGGGAGAGGGAGTGTTGTCTTCATGTCTCTTATCAGAGGGAGTGTTGTCTACATGTCTACTGGGAGAGGGAGTGTTGTCTACATGTCTACTGGGAGAGGGAGTGTTGTCTACATGCCTAATATGAGAGGGAGTTTTGTCTTCATGTCTCTTATGAGAGGGAGTGTTGTCTACATGTCTCTTATGAGAGGGAGTGTTGTCTACATGTCTCTTATGAGAGGGAGTGTTGTCTACATGTCTACTGTTAGAGGGAGTGTTGTCTACATGTCTACTGGGAGAGGGAGTGTTGTCTTCATGTCTACTATGAGAGGGAGTGTTGTCTACATGTCTACTATGAGAGGGAGTGTTGTCTACATGTCTCTTATCAGAGGGAGTGTTGTTTTCATGTCTCTTATGAGAGGGAGTGTTGTCTACATGTATCTTATGAGAGGGAGTGTTGTCTAAATGTCTCTTATGAGAGGGAGTGTTGTCTACATGTCTCTTATAAGAGGGAGTGTTGTCTACATGTCTCGTATGAGAGGGAGTGTTGTCTACATGCCTACTATGAGAGGGAGTGTTGTCTAAATGTCTACTATGAGAGGGAGTGTTGTCTACATGTCTCCTATGAGAGGGAGTGTTGTCTACATGTCTCCTATGAGAGGGAGTGTTGTCTACATGTCTCTTATGAGAGGGAGTGTTGTCTACATGTCTCTTATGAGAGGGCGTGTTGTCTACATGTCTCTTATGAGAGGGTGAGTGTTGTCTACATGTATCTTTTGAGAGAGAGTGTTGTCTACATGTCTCTTATGAGAGGGAGTGTTGTCTACATGTATCTTTTGAGAGGGAGTGTTGTCTACATGTATCTTATGAGAGGGAGTGTTGTCTACATGTATCCTATGAGAGAGAGTGTTGTCTACATGTCTCCTATGAGAGAGAGTGTTGTCTACATGTCTCCTATGAGAGAGAGTGTTGTCTTCATGTATCCTATGAGAGGGAGTGTTGTCTACATGTCTACTATGAGAGGGAGTGTTGTCTACATGTCTTCTATGAGAGAGAGTGTTGTCTACATGTCTCCTATGAGAGAGAGTGTTGTCTACATGTATCCTATGAGAGGGAGTGTTGTCTACATGTCTCTTATGAGAGGGAGTGTTGTCTACATGTATCTTATGAGAGGGAGTGTTGTCTACATGTCTCTTATGAGAAGGAGTGTTGTCTAAATGTCTCTTATCAGAGGGAGTGTTGTCTACATGTATCCTATGAGAGGGACTGTTGTCTACATGTCTACTATGAGAGGGAGTGTTTTCTTCATGTCTACCATGAGAGGGAGTGCTGTCTACCATGAGAGGTAGTGTTGTCCAAATGTTCAATATGAGAGGGAGTGTTGTCTACATGTCTACTATGAGAGGGAGTGTTGTCTACATGTCTTCTATGAGAGGTAGTGTTGTCCAAATGTTCAATATGAGAGGGAGTGTTGTCTACATGTCTACTATGAGAGGGAGTGTTGTCTACATGTCTTCTATGAGAGGGAGTGTTGTCTTCATGTTCAATATGAGAGGGAGTGTTGTCTACATGTATCTTTTGAGAGGGAGTGTTGTCTACATGTTTCCTATGAGAGGGAGTGTTGTCTACATGTATCTTATGAGAGGGAGTGTTGTCTACATGTATCTTATGAGAGGGAGTGTTGTCTACATGTATCCTATGAGAGAGAGTGTTGTCTACATGTCTCCTATGAGAGAGAGTGTTGTCTACATGTCTCCTATGAGAGAGAGTGTTGTCTTCATGTATCCTATGAGAGGGAGTGTTGTCTACATGTCTACTATGAGAGGGAGTGTTGTCTACATGTCTTCTATGAGAGAGAGTGTTGTCTACATGTCTCCTATGAGAGAGAGTGTTGTCTACATGTATCCTATGAGAGGGAGTGTTGTCTACATGTCTCTTATGAGAGGGAGTGTTGTCTACATGTATCTTATGAGAGGGAGTGTTGTCTACATGTCTCTTATGAGAAGGAGTGTTGTCTAAATGTCTCTTATCAGAGGGAGTGTTGTCTACATGTATCCTATGAGAGGGACTGTTGTCTACATGTCTACTATGAGAGGGAGTGTTTTCTTCATGTCTACCATGAGAGGGAGTGTTGTCTACCATGAGAGGTAGTGTTGTCCAAATGTTCAATATGAGAGGGAGTGTTGTCTACATGTCTACTATGAGAGGGAGTGTTGTCTACATGTCTTCTATGAGAGGGAGTGTTGTCTTCATGTTCAATATGAGAGGGAGTGTTGTCTACATGTCTCTTATGAGAGGGAGTGTTGTCTACATGTCTCTTATGAGAGGGAGTGTTGTCTACATGTCTACTATGAGAGGGAGTGTTGTCTTCATGTCTACTATGAGAGGGAGTGTTGTCTACATGTCTTCTATGAGAGGGAGTGTTGTCTACTATGAGAGGGAGTGTTGTCTTCATGTTCAATATGAGAGGGAGTGTTGTCTACATGTCTACTATGAGAGAGAGTGTTGTCTACATGTCTTCTATGAGAGGGAGTGTTGTCTACTATGAGAGGGAGTGTTGTCTTCATGTTCAATATGAGAGGGAGTGTTGTCTACATGTCTACTGTGAGAGGGAGTGTTGTCTACATGTCTACTATGAGAGAGAGTGTTGTCTACATGTCTCCTATGAGATAGAGTGTTGTCTACATGTTTAATATGAGAAGGAGTGTTGTCTTATGAGAGGGAGTGTTGTCGCCATGTCTACTGGGAGAGGGAGTGTTGTCTACATGTCTACTGGGAGAGAGAGTGTTGTCTACATGTCTCTTATGAGAGGGAGTGTTGTCTACATGTCTACTATGAGAGGGAGTGTTTTCTTCATGTCTACCATGAGAGGGAGTGTTGTCTACCATGAGAGGTACTGTTGTCCAAATGTTCAATATGAGAGGGAGTGTTGTCTACATGTCTACTATGAGAGGGAGTGTTGTCTTCATGTCTACTATGAGAGGGAGTGTGGTCTACATGTCTTCTATGAGAGGGAGTGTTGTCTACTATGAGAGGGAGTGTTGTCTTCATGTTCAATATGAGAGGGAGTGTTGTCTACATGTCTACTATGAGAGAGTGTTGTCTACATGTCTCCTATGAGAGAGAGTGTTGTCTACATGTTTAATATGAGAAGGAGTGTTGTCTTATGAGAGGGAGTGTTGTCGCCATGTCTACTGGGAGAGGGAGTGTAGTCTACATGTCTACTGGGAGAGAGAGTGTTGTCTACATGTCTCTTATGAGAGGGAGTGTTGTCTACATGTCTACTGGGAGAGAGAGTGTTGTCTACATGTCTCTTATGAGAGGGAGTGTTGTCTACATGTCTCCTATGAGAGGGAGTGTTGTCTGCATGTCTACTGTGAGAGAGAGTGTTGTCTACATGTCTATTGTGAGCGAGAGTGTTGTCTTCATGTCTACTGTGAGAGTGAGTGTTGTCTACATGTCTACTGTGAGAGAGAGTGTTGTCTACTGTGAGAGAGAGTGTTGTCTTCATGTCTACTGTGAGAGTGAGTTTTGTCTTCATGTCTCTTATGAGAGGGAGTGTTGTCTACATGTCTCTTATGAGAGGGAGTGTTGTCTACATGTCTCTTATGAGAGGGAGTGTTGTCTACATGTCTACTGTTAGAGGGAGTGTTGTCTACATGTCTACTGGGAGAGGGAGTGTTGTCTTCATGTCTACTATGAGAGGGAGTGTTGTCTACATGTCTACTATGAGAGGGAGTGTTGTCTACATGTCTCTTATCAGAGGGAGTGTTGTTTTCATGTCTCTTATGAGAGGGAGTGTTGTCTACATGTATCTTATGAGAGGGAGTGTTGTCTAAATGTCTCTTATGAGAGGGAGTGTTGTCTACATGTCTCTTATAAGAGGGAGTGTTGTCTACATGTCTCGTATGAGAGGGAGTGTTGTCTACATGCCTACTATGAGAGGGAGTGTTGTCTAAATGTCTACTATGAGAGGGAGTGTTGTCTACATGTCTCCTATGAGAGGGAGTGTTGTCTACATGTCTCCTATGAGAGGGAGTGTTGTCTACATGTCTCTTATGAGAGGGAGTGTTGTCTACATGTCTCTTATGAGAGGGCGTGTTGTCTACATGTCTCTTATGAGAGGGTGAGTGTTGTCTACATGTATCTTTTGAGAGAGAGTGTTGTCTACATGTCTCTTATGAGAGGGAGTGTTGTCTACATGTATCTTTTGAGAGGGAGTGTTGTCTACATGTTTCCTATGAGAGGGAGTGTTGTCTACATGTATCTTATGAGAGGGAGTGTTGTCTACATGTATCTTATGAGAGGGAGTGTTGTCTACATGTATCCTATGAGAGAGAGTGTTGTCTACATGTCTCCTATGAGAGAGAGTGTTGTCTACATGTCTCCTATGAGAGGGAGTGTTGTCTACATGTCTCTTATGAGAGGGAGTGTTGTCTACATGTATCTTATGAGAGGGAGTGTTGTCTACATGTCTCTTATGAGAAGGAGTGTTGTCTACATGTCTACTATGAGAGGGAGTGTTGTCTACATGTCTTCTATGAGAGAGAGTGTTGTCTACATGTCTCCTATGAGAGAGAGTGTTGTCTACATGTATCCTATGAGAGGGAGTGTTGTCTACATGTCTCTTATGAGAGGGAGTGTTGTCTACATGTATCTTATGAGAGGGAGTGTTGTCTACATGTCTCTTATGAGAAGGAGTGTTGTCTAAATGTCTCTTATCAGAGGGAGTGTTGTCTACATGTATCCTATGAGAGGGACTGTTGTCTACATGTCTACTATGAGAGGGAGTGTTTTCTTCATGTCTACCATGAGAGGGAGTGCTGTCTACCATGAGAGGTAGTGTTGTCCAAATGTTCAATATGAGAGGGAGTGTTGTCTACATGTCTACTATGAGAGGGAGTGTTGTCTACATGTCTTCTATGAGAGGTAGTGTTGTCCAAATGTTCAATATGAGAGGGAGTGTTGTCTACATGTCTACTATGAGAGGGAGTGTTGTCTACATGTCTTCTATGAGAGGGAGTGTTGTCTTCATGTTCAATATGAGAGGGAGTGTTGTCTACATGTATCTTTTGAGAGGGAGTGTTGTCTACATGTTTCCTATGAGAGGGAGTGTTGTCTACATGTATCTTATGAGAGGGAGTGTTGTCTACATGTATCTTATGAGAGGGAGTGTTGTCTACATGTATCCTATGAGAGAGAGTGTTGTCTACATGTCTCCTATGAGAGAGAGTGTTGTCTACATGTCTCCTATGAGAGAGAGTGTTGTCTTCATGTATCCTATGAGAGGGAGTGTTGTCTACATGTCTACTATGAGAGGGAGTGTTGTCTACATGTCTTCTATGAGAGAGAGTGTTGTCTACATGTCTCCTATGAGAGAGAGTGTTGTCTACATGTATCCTATGAGAGGGAGTGTTGTCTACATGTCTCTTATGAGAGGGAGTGTTGTCTACATGTATCTTATGAGAGGGAGTGTTGTCTACATGTCTCTTATGAGAAGGAGTGTTGTCTAAATGTCTCTTATCAGAGGGAGTGTTGTCTACATGTATCCTATGAGAGGGACTGTTGTCTACATGTCTACTATGAGAGGGAGTGTTTTCTTCATGTCTACCATGAGAGGGAGTGTTGTCTACCATGAGAGGTAGTGTTGTCCAAATGTTCAATATGAGAGGGAGTGTTGTCTACATGTCTACTATGAGAGGGAGTGTTGTCTACATGTCTTCTATGAGAGGGAGTGTTGTCTTCATGTTCAATATGAGAGGGAGTGTTGTCTACATGTCTCTTATGAGAGGGAGTGTTGTCTACATGTCTCTTATGAGAGGGAGTGTTGTCTACATGTCTACTATGAGAGGGAGTGTTGTCTTCATGTCTACTATGAGAGGGAGTGTTGTCTACATGTCTTCTATGAGAGGGAGTGTTGTCTACTATGAGAGGGAGTGTTGTCTTCATGTTCAATATGAGAGGGAGTGTTGTCTACATGTCTACTATGAGAGAGAGTGTTGTCTACATGTCTTCTATGAGAGGGAGTGTTGTCTACTATGAGAGGGAGTGTTGTCTTCATGTTCAATATGAGAGGGAGTGTTGTCTACATGTCTACTGTGAGAGGGAGTGTTGTCTACATGTCTACTATGAGAGAGAGTGTTGTCTACATGTCTCCTATGAGATAGAGTGTTGTCTACATGTTTAATATGAGAAGGAGTGTTGTCTTATGAGAGGGAGTGTTGTCGCCATGTCTACTGGGAGAGGGAGTGTTGTCTACATGTCTACTGGGAGAGAGAGTGTTGTCTACATGTCTCTTATGAGAGGGAGTGTTGTCTACATGTCTACTATGAGAGGGAGTGTTTTCTTCATGTCTACCATGAGAGGGAGTGTTGTCTACCATGAGAGGTACTGTTGTCCAAATGTTCAATATGAGAGGGAGTGTTGTCTACATGTCTACTATGAGAGGGAGTGTTGTCTTCATGTCTACTATGAGAGGGAGTGTGGTCTACATGTCTTCTATGAGAGGGAGTGTTGTCTACTATGAGAGGGAGTGTTGTCTTCATGTTCAATATGAGAGGGAGTGTTGTCTACATGTCTACTATGAGAGAGTGTTGTCTACATGTCTCCTATGAGAGAGAGTGTTGTCTACATGTTTAATATGAGAAGGAGTGTTGTCTTATGAGAGGGAGTGTTGTCGCCATGTCTACTGGGAGAGGGAGTGTAGTCTACATGTCTACTGGGAGAGAGAGTGTTGTCTACATGTCTCTTATGAGAGGGAGTGTTGTCTACATGTCTACTGGGAGAGAGAGTGTTGTCTACATGTCTCTTATGAGAGGGAGTGTTGTCTACATGTCTCCTATGAGAGGGAGTGTTGTCTGCATGTCTACTGTGAGAGAGAGTGTTGTCTACATGTCTATTGTGAGCGAGAGTGTTGTCTTCATGTCTACTGTGAGAGTGAGTGTTGTCTACATGTCTACTGTGAGAGAGAGTGTTGTCTACTGTGAGAGAGAGTGTTGTCTACATGTCTACTGTGAGAGAGAGTGTTGTCTACATGTCTACTGTGAGAGGGAGTGTTGTCTACATGTCTACTGTGAGAGGGAGTGTTTTGTTCGTCTGTGTTTGTCTCCTCTGTATGAATATGAAACATGAAATAATAGAACTTAACATATTGAAAATAATACTGTATTCCAAGAGACAGATGTACTTTTCATTAGCGGAAGTGGGTTCATGGGTGGTTTTACGTGTTGGAGTGAAGGTGTACCTTCCTCTGAAGGACACTAGGGGGAGGGCTTTAACTTCCTTATGCTTACAGCCCCGGCAGAGGAGGGGAAGGGAGGGGATGGGAGGAAAAGGAAAGGGAGGAGAGGAGAGTGGAAGGGAGGAGAGGAACAAAGGATTATCTCATCTGCCCAAACCCCCATCCTCTGCATCCCACAGAGAAGAGCACCATGTCTGGCCACAAGGCCGTGCCATAGCATTTAATTTAACAAACTCCGAGATGGCGATAGTTGTGTAGGCACACACTCTACTCTTTAGAATGGATGGCCCTATGGAATGAGATGGGAGGAGTGACACAGAAGAGGGTGTGACAGAGACCAGTAGCCTATGTGTTATTTTCCAGACTACCTGCTAGTCACCCATACTGAGACACTCATACATTCAGACACTGATGTTAGAGTCTCCTCACTCATCTGGAACACACATTAATGCTAATGTATCTACAGACTTGTTTGAAGTAAGCAGTGTTTTGGTATTGTCCTCCCTTTGTGCTCAAAGTATCTATATGGTTGGCTGTTGTTCCATAGCCGTTATGTGTCTGTCTATATGGTCTTGTTTTTACTGTGTTATGTGATTGAGTCAGTTCTACAACCTGGATATGGGAGCTCTGCTCAAAGACAATCACCATTCTCTATCTCCAGTGAACCACTCAGGTGATTGAGGAGCCATTTGGAGATTGTATTAATGTGTTCATTACTCAAAATGAATGACTGGAAACACTGAATGAGTCATTTGAAAAGGACACGAAAAAGAAAACTCAATACAATGTGAATATCTGCCAGGTTGAATTGTTTCAGTGGAAGTGGTGGGAGAGAATTACCAGTTAAAACACGCCGTTTGTTAAGTGGTGGTAGTGGTGGGAGAGAATTACCAGTTAAAACACGCCGTTTGTTAAGTGGTGGTAGTGGTGGGAGAGAATTACCAGTTAAAACACGCTGTTTGTTAAGTGGTGGTAGTGGTGGGAGAGAATTACCAGTTAAAACACGCCGTTTGTTAAGTGGTGGTAGTGGTGGGAGAGAATTACCAGTTAAAACACGCCGTTTGTTAAGTAGTGGTAGTGGTGGGAGAGAATTACCAGTTAAAACACGCTGTTTGTTAAGTGGTGGTAGTGGTGGGAGAGAATTACCAGTTAAAACACGCCGTTTGTTAAGTGGTGGTAGTGGTGGGAGAGAATTACCAGTTAAAACACGCCGTTTGTTAAGTGGTGGTAGTGGTGGGAGAGAATTACCAGTTAAAACACGCCGTTTGTTAAGTAGTGGTAGTGGTGGGAGAGAATTACCAGTTAAAACACGCTGTTTGTTAAGTAGTGGTAGTGGTGGGAGAGAATTACCAGTTAAAACACGCTGTTTGTTAAGTGGTGGTAGTGGTGGGAGAGAATTACCAGTTAAAACACGCCGTTTGTTAAGTGGTGGTAGTGGTGGGAGAGAATTACCAGTTAAAACACGCCGTTTGTTAAGTAGTGGTAGTGGTGGGAGAGAATTACCAGTTAAAACACGCTGTTTGTTAAGTGGTGGTAGTGGTGGGAGAGAATTACCAGTTAAAACACGCCGTTTGTTAAGTGGTGGTAGTGGTGGGAGAGAATTACCAGTTAAAACACGCCGTTTGTTAAGTGGTGGTAGTGGTGGGAGAGAATTACCAGTTAAAACACGCTGTTTGTTAAGTGGTGGTAGTGGTGGGAGAGAATTACCAGTTAAAACACGCCGTTTGTTAAGTAGTGGTAGTGGTGGGAGAGAATTACCAGTTAAAACACGCTGTTTGTTAAGTGGTGGTAGTGGTGGGAGAGAATTACCAGTTAAAACACGCCGTTTGTTAAGTAGTGGTAGTGGTGGGAGAGAATTACCAGTTAAAACACGCCGTTTGTTAAGTAGTGGTAGTGGTGGGAGAGAATTACTAGTTAAAACACGCTGTTTGTTAAGTGGTGGTAGTGGTGGGAGAGAATTACTAGTTAAAACACGCTGTTTGTTAAGTAGTGGTAGTGGTGGGAGAGAATTACTAGTTAAAACACGCCGTTTGTTAAGTAGTGGTAGTGGTGGGAGAGAATTACCAGTTAAAACACGCCGTTTGTTAAATGGTGGTAGTGGTGGGAGAGAATTACCAGTTAAAACACGCCGTTTGTTAAGTAGTGGTAGTGGTGGGAGAGAATTACTAGTTAAAACACGCTGTTTGTTAAGTGGTGGTAGTTAAAACACGCTGTTTGTTAAGTAGTGGTAGTGGTGGGAGAGAATTACCAGTTAAAACACGCCGTTTGTTAAGTAGTGGTAGTGGTGAGAGAGAATTACCAGTTAAAACACGCTGTTTGTTAAGTGGTGGTAGTGGTGGGAGAGAATTACCAGTTTAAACACGCTGTTTGTTAAGTAGTGGTAGTGGTGGGAGAGAATTACCAGTTAAAACACGTTGTTTGTTAAGTGGTGGTAGTGGTGGGAGAGAATTACCAGTTAAAACACGCTGTTTGTTAAGTAGTGGTAGTGGTGGGAGAGAATTACTAGTTAAAACACGTTGTTTGTTAAGTGGTGTTAGTGGTGGGAGAGAATTACTAGTTAAAACACGCTGTTTGTTAAGTGGTGGTAGTTAAAACACGCTGTTTGTTAAGTGGTGGTAGTGGTGGGAGAGAATTACTAGTTAAAACACGCTGTTTGTTAAGTAGTGGTAGTGGTGGGAGAGAATTACTAGTTAAAACACGCTGTTTGTTAAGTAGTGGTGGTGGTGGGAGAGAATTACTAGTTAAAACACGCTGTTTGTTAAGTAGTGGTAGTGGTGGGAGAGAATTACTAGTTAAAACACGTTGTTTGTTAAGTGGTGGTAGTGGTGGGAGAGAATTACTAGTTAAAACACGCTGTTTGTTAAGTGGGGGTAGTTAAAACACGCTGTTTGTTAAGTAGTGGTAGTGGTGGGAGAGAATTACTAGTTAAAACACGCTGTTTGTTAAGTAGTGGTAGTGGTGGGAGAGAATTACTAGTTAAAACACGCTGTTTGTTAAGTAGTGGTAGTGGTTGGGAGAGAATTACTAGTTAAAACACTCTGTTTGTTAAGTAGTGGTAGTGGTGGGAGAGAATTACTAGTTAAAACACGCTGTTTGTTAAGTAGTGGTAGTGGTGGGAGAGAATTACCAGTTAAAACACGCTGTTTGTTAAGTAGTGGTAGAATAGCCTTTGGGCCCTAGTAGATCGCCACATTTAATTATAAGGCTATTTAGTCTGGCTGCTTCAAATGTAATATGTCAGCCCTCTGTTCATGATGTGGAAGTTTGGACAAGCAGAGAGCTGCTATTCTGTTCAGACAACAGAGAGCTGGAAGTCTGTTCAGACAGTAGAGAGCTGGTAGTCTGTTCAGACAACAGAGAGATGGTGGTCTGTTCAGACAGTAGAGAGATGGTGGTCTGTTCAGACAGTAGAGAGATGGTAGTCTGTTCAGACAGTAGAGAGATGGTAGTCTGTTCAGACAGTAGAGAGATGGTAGTCTGTTCAGACAGTAGAGAGATGGTGGTCTGTTCAGACAGTAGAGAGATGGTAGTCTGTTCAGACAGTAGAGAGATGGTAGTCTGTTCAGACAGCAGAGAGCTGCTATTCTGTTCAGACAGCAGAGAGCTGGTAGTCTCTTCAGACAGCAGAGAGCTGGTAGTCTGTTCAGACAGTAGACAGCTGCTATTCTGTTCAGACAGCAGAGAGCTGCTATTCTGTTCAGACAGCAGAGAGCTGGTAGTCTCTTCAGACAGCAGAGAGCTGGTAGTCTGTTCAGACAGTAGACAGCTGCTATTCTGTTCAGACAGCAGAGAGCTGCTATTCTGTTCAGACAGCAGAGAGCTGGTAGTCTCTTCAGACAGCAGAGAGCTGGTAGTCTGTTCAGACAGTAGACAGCTGCTATTCTGTTCAGACAGCAGAGAGCTGCTATTCTGTTCAGACAGCAGAGAGCTGCTATTCTGTTCAGACAGTAGAGAGCTGGTAGCCTGTTCAGACAGCAGAGAGCTGGTAGTCTCTTCAGACAGCAGAGAGCTGGTAGCCTGTTCAGACAGCAGAGAGCTGCTATTCTGTTCAGACAGCAGAGAGCTGCTATTCTGTTCAGACAGCAGAGAGATGGTAGTCTGTTCAGACAGCAGAGAGCTGCTATTCTGTTCAGACAGCAGAGAGATGGTAGTCTGTTCAGACAGCAGAGAGCTGCTATTCTGTTCAGACAGCAGAGAGCTGCTATTCTGTTCAGACAGCAGAGAGATGGTAGTCTGTTCAGACAGCAGAGAGCTGGTAGCCTGTTCAGACAGCAGAGAGCTGGTAGTCTCTTCAGACAGCAGAGAGCTGGTAGCCTGTTCAGACAGCAGAGAGATGGTAGTCTCTTCAGACAGCAGAGAGCTGGTAGCCTGTTCAGACAGCAGAGAGCTGGTAGTCTCTTCAGACAGCAGAGAGCTGCTATTCTGTTCAGACAGCAGAGAGCTGCTATTCTGTTCAGACAGCAGAGAGATGGTAGTCTGTTCAGACAGCAGAGAGCTGGTAGTCTCTTCAGACAGCAGAGAGCTGGTAGCCTGTTCAGACAGCAGAGAGCTGCTATTCTGTTCAGACAGCAGAGAGCTGCTATTCTGTTCAGACAGCAGAGAGATGGTAGTCTGTTCAGACAGTAGAGAGATGGTAGTCTGTTCAGACAGCAGAGAGCTGGTAGTCTTTTCAGACAGTAGTGAGATGGTAGTCTGTTCAGACAGCAGAGAGATGGTAGTCTGTTCAGACAGCAGAGAGATGGTAGTCTGTTCAGACAGCAGAGAGATGGTAGTCTGTTCAGACAGCAGAGAGCTGGTAGCCTGTTCAGACAGTAGAGAGCTGCTATTCTGTTCAGACAGCAGAGAGATGGTAGTCTGTTCAGACAGCAGAGAGATGGTAGTCTGTTCAGACAGCAGAGAGATGGTAGTCTGTTCAGACAGTAGAGAGATGGTAGTCTGTTCAGACAGTAGTGAGATGGTAGTCTGTTCAGACAGTAGAGAGATGGTAGTCTGTTCAGACAGTAGAGAGATGGTAGTCTGTTCAGACAGTAGAGAGATGGTAGTCTGTTCAGACAGTAGAGAGATGGTAGTCTGTTCAGACAGTAGAGAGATGGTGGTCTGTTCAGACAGTAGAGAGATGGTAGTCTGTTCAGACAGTAGTGAGATGGTAGTCTGTTCAGACAGTAGAGAGATGGTAGTCTGTTCAGACAGTAGAGAGATGGTAGTCTGTTCAGACAGTAGAGAGCCGGTAGTCTCTTCAGACAGTAGAGAGCTGCTATTCTGTTCAGACAGCAGAGAGCTGCTATTCTGTTCAGACAGCAGAGAGCCGGTAGTCTCTTCAGACAGTAGAGAGCTGCTATTCTGTTCAGACAGCAGAGAGCTGCTATTCTGTTCAGACAGCAGAGAGCTGCTATTCTGTTCAGACAGCAGAGAGCTGCTATTCTGTTCAGACAGCAGAGAGCTGCTATTCTGTTCAGACAGCAGAGAGCTGCTATTCTGTTCAGACAGCAGAGAGCTGGTAGTCTCTTCAGACAGCAGAGAGCTGGTAGTCTGTTCAGACAGTAGACAGCTGCAATTCTGTTCAGACAGCAGAGAGCTGCTATTCTGTTCAGACAGCAGAGAGCTGCTATTCTGTTCAGACAGTAGAGAGCTGGTAGCCTGTTCAGACAGCAGAGAGCTGGTAGTCTCTTCAGACAGCAGAGAGCTGGTAGCCTGTTCAGACAGCAGAGAGCTGCTATTCTGTTCAGACAGCAGAGAGCTGCTATTCTGTTCAGACAGCAGAGAGATGGTAGTCTGTTCAGACAGCAGAGAGCTGCTATTCTGTTCAGACAGCAGAGAGCTGCTATTCTGTTCAGACAGCAGAGAGATGGTAGTCTGTTCAGACAGCAGAGAGCTGGTAGCCTGTTCAGACAGCAGAGAGCTGGTAGTCTCTTCAGACAGCAGAGAGCTGCTATTCTGTTCAGACAGCAGAGAGCTGCTATTCTGTTCAGACAGCAGAGAGATGGTAGCCTGTTCAGACAGCAGAGAGCTGCTATTCTGTTCAGACAGCAGAGAGATGGTAGTCTGTTCAGACAGCAGGGAGCCGGTAGCCTGTTCAGACAGCAGAGAGCTGCTATTCTGTTCAGACAGCAGAGAGCCAGTAGTCTGTTCAGACAGTAGAGAGCTGGTAGTCTGTTCAGACAGCAGTGAGATGGTAGTCTGTTCAGACAGTAGAGAGATGGTAGTCTGTTCAGACAGTAGTGAGATGGTAGTCTGTTCAGACAGTAGAGAGATGGTAGTCTGTTCAGACAGTAGTGAGATGGTAGTCTGTTCAGACAGTAGAGAGCTGGTAGTCTGTTCAGACAGTAGTGAGATGGTAGTCTGTTCAGACAGTAGTGAGATGGTAGTCTGTTCAGATGGTGTAAAGGAGATAGAAACCTGGACAGGAGATGGATATCCTGGTTTTGTGGAGCGTTGGTGTTTCAGTGAGTGTTGGTGGTTTGGGGAAGCATTGGTGGTTCAGTGACTGTTGGTGGTTTGGGGCAGTGTTGGTGGTTCAGTGAGTGTTGGTGTTTCAGTGAGTGTTGGTGGTTTTGCGTTGGTAGTTCAGTGAGTGTTGGTGGTTTTGTGGAGCGTTGGTAGTTCAGCTAGTGTTGGTGGTTTGGGGAAGCATTGGTGGTTCAGTGAATGTTGGTGGTTTGGGGGAGCGTTGGTGGTTCAATTAGTGTTGGTGTTTTGGGGAAGCGTTGGTGGTTCAATGAGTGTTGGTGGTTTGGGGGAGCGTTGGTGGTTCAATGAGTGTTGGTGGTTTGGGGGAGCGTTGGTGGTTCAGTGAGTGTCGGTGGTTTGGGGGAGCGTTGGTAGTTCAGTGAGTGTTGGTGGTTTGGTAGAGCGTTGGTGGTTCAGTAGAGCGTTGGTGGTTCAGTGAGTGTTGGTGGTTTTGTGGAGCGTTGGTAGTTCAGTGAGTTTTGGTGGTTTGAGGGAACGTTGGTGGTTCAGTGAGTGTTGGTGGTTTTGTGGAGCGTTGGTGTTTCAGTGAGTGTTGGTGATGTAAGGGAACATTGGTGGTTCAGTGAGTGTTGGTTGTTTGCGGGAGGGTTGGTGGTTCAGTGAGTGTTGGTGTTTTGATGGAGCGTTGGTGTTTCAGTGAGTGTTGGTGGTTCGAGGGAGCGTTGGTGGTTCAGTGAGTGTTGGTGGTTTGGGGCAGTGTTGTTGTTTCAGTGAGTGTTGGTGATTTAAGGGAACGTTGGTGGTTCAGTGAGTGTTGGTTGTTTGCGGGAGCGTTGGTGGTTCAGTGAGTGTCGGTGGTTTGGGGGAGTGTTTGTGGTTCAGTGAGTGTTGGTGGTTTGGTGGAGCGTTGGTGGTTCAGTGAGTGTCGGTGGTTTGGGGGAGTGTTTGTGGTTCAGTGAGTGTTGGTGGTTTGGTGGAGCGTTGGTGGTTCAGTGAGTGTCGGTGGTTTGGTGGAGCGTTGGTGTTTCAGTGAGTGTCGGTGGTTTGGTGGAGCGTTGGTGGTTCAGTGAGTGTTGGTGGTTTGGGGGAGTGTTGGTGGTTCAGTGAGTGTTGGTGGTTTGGGGGAGTGTTGGTGGTTCAGTGAGAGCATTTTCCATCACTGGGAGTGAGTTCTGTCTGGCTTTCTAACGCTCAGTGAAACAGTGTCATCGGCCATGGACAAGTCAAGAGCACATCATCTATTTATCTGAGTTTTCCTCTAATGCAAGGCCAATGGAGCAGGGAGCAGGAAGGAGAGGGAGAGATCATTTCTGTAAAACAACAACCTAACTATAGGGATCATTTCAGTATACCAGTCTGGAAATGAGTGAATCCCCATCGATCTGTCTAAAACCCCATTCATTGCATGTTCTTGTTAGTCATATCAATATGAATTCTTGCTGTGCTATAGTGGTGCAGCATTTTCCATTGTTAGTCAGCGTTGGCTGTTTTGTACTCCATCCTTCCAGGCCAGGTTTGCTGAACATTGGGGAGTCTGCTACCCAGCCCTGGTTGGCTGATACCTGGCCCAACTCCTGCTCCAATCACAACGACTGTAGCATGAACTGCTGCACTGCAGGACAGGGCAACAGTGACAGCAACCTGGCTACATACAGCCGCCCAGGTGAGTACGCTACGCACTGGAACACACCCAAACATAAACTGGACTAAAACAGTTATCCATAGGGGCAAAGGGGAACGTGCCCCCTCAGATTTGTCCTGTTAAATATATATATATATATATATATACATATATAAATAATGATAATGTTTTGTTTTAGTTTGTTCTGTGTAATGCTAATAGCCACTTAGCAATTTTATGAAGTTGGCTTTAGCCCAGATAGATTCCGAATCACATAACCTGCTACCAAGAAGAATCAGTTTGGTAGACATCAGATAAGCAAGCAATTACTAAATGTACTGAATAAGACTCACATTCCTTTCAAGATTTTAGCAGCGATGCAGAGAAGCATATATATATATAATTGTTTTAAAGAACTACCAGTCAGGAGGACAGACAGCTCAAGCGGTATGCTTAGATATGCAGAAAAATATAGATACATTTCTTCATAGCATTAAGCATAATGATTATGGTTGCAGGAAAAAGCGGTTTCAGGTGTTTGAAAAGTGCAAAATTCTAGTCCCCCTCTGGACCAACACCCAGCCATTCTCACGTACTTTGTGCCCCCTCAGATTTTCGGGGTACATGTGACACCCTGCTCTCAAAGCAAAGCATGGATAAGAATCATAAACACGAGCGGACCTAGTCGGTAGAAAACCGAGAGAAGTGAAGTGAAATCCCAAATCTGGGTTAGCTCCCTTGAGACTTCTCTCTCTTACCTCTCTCCTCGCGAGGCTTCTATAACAAAAAGTCTTAAGGGAGGCTTAGGAGTAGAAGTATATGTGTTTGATTTATTTCAGGTTAAAGCGGGGCGTTTTTAGGCAGGAAATAAAAGGAGCACGCTGGATGAGCCTTATGGGTTTACTCTGCTGCAAATCTAATTGCTCTGCCAAATTCCATACTGTTGTTATAGCCTGCAATGTCATTTCCACTAAGTGCTCAGTTATTTAAGAAATGTGGAGCAGTGGCAGAGATCAGGGCAGGACTGCAGACTGCAGCCAACACCGGATGTAGAGATGGAGAGATGGAGAGAGAGAGGTACCTGGAAGAGTGCATAGATAGAAAGGGAACGAAGGAGGAAAAAGAATGATGAGGGAGGACATGTAGCATACACAGAGATAAATGGAGAGAGAAAGTAGAGGGGAAGTAAATTAGACAGAGAAAGAGAAAGAACGAGGTAGTTAGGAGGAAAGTAAATAGAGCAGAAGAGATGAACAGTAACGGAGGGAGGGAGGGTTATGGTACACCTCCAGGTGGCCTCTCAGTCAGCAGTACTTTCTTTAAACAATAGTGATTGAGTTTGGCTCTGAAGTCAAAGGGACACGCACGCACACACACACACACACACACACACACACACACACACACACACACACACACACACACACACACACACACACACACACACACACACACACACACGCACACACGCACACACACACACACACAAAAGAGTGCTAAGTACTCACACTCTACAGAGAAAGAGGGTCAACAGCTGCTAGAGGAGGGAGAAGTATGTCTCTTGGTGCAGGGTGGGGACAAAGGATTTGAGGTTATACACACATAGGTAGGACTTAACTACGAAACGTGGACCCCAGCCCTGAACCTCCCTTTGAGATACAGTAGGCCTAGAAGTTGAACTAACGTAGAAGCGATGTGAGTATACAGTAGTCGTTTGAACAATCGTTTGGACACGTGGCAGGCGTCTCTCCAGCTGTAGCGTCTGACAGATAGTACAGTAGTGTACCGTCTCCTACCCACTCATGGACTCATTTACATTGTTGGCCTCGACCGTCTCCCCAAACAGGCTTACACACAATCCTAGTGTAGCAGATGTTCTGCTGTACTAAGTGCTGTGCTTCCCCTGGGTTAAGCAAATTACTCAAGGACAAAGAAACACTACCCAAAAAATACATACCCATCTTCTAAAGTTACCCATCACAGTCAACACAAGAAAACCTAATCCGACTTTTCATTCCGTGGTGTGTTTGACTTTTCCCTAACATTGGTTCTGATGACAATCTGGGAGTTTGTTTGAGAAGGGATGAAATGCTAAAAGCACTTCTCACTCACTGCATGTTCAAGACATTTAGGAGCATGCCTGGTGCTGGCTGCTTTATGTGGCCCTGTGAAGGTTTAACAGGGTCAACGGCTGGGTGACAGAGCCGAGGGATATGAGTTAATGTCCCTTTATCTAACACATAGGGGCCCTTTCTACACATCTACCTCTGAAGTGCCTCAGATAACCCTCGGTTCTTGGAAATGTAAGGTTCACGTGCGCTCGGTTGTTCTACCTGTAAACGTCCTTGATATTTACCGCAAGGCTGTCTCTCAGATCTGCTGGAGGATTTGAATATTTTATGAGCCAGAGAAAATTGGATCTGTCAGTGGAGCTCTGCTCTTTGCTGCATGCTTCCTTCCAACCTTCTGATACAGACATGTTCCACTGTCCTTCTCAATGAGCAAAGCCTCCTCGCCTGGCTTCTGACAGGGAGAATAGACATGACAAACACGTTGAGCTGTGGATGAGACAAAGACATTATCGAGACAGAAAGACAGAGAGAGCAGACAGTGGGAGTATAATACAGCTCCACTCAGCTGAACCAGATAGGGATAGTTGACGTACATAATGAACTGTAGTTTGCACTGAAATATATACACCTGTCTAGACTGAGGGCACAGTGATCTGTTGAAAGGTACAAATGACTCAAGCTGATTTATTTCTGTGTCATTCTGAAATGTTCATATTTTCAGCTTATTTTTTTCCGGAGTATGATGCCAGTGAATACAACTGAATACAATGCCATGTGTGCCATTCATGCACTTGGCAAACCTGTTCTTCTGAACCCAGCTATAGGACCTCGTCCGGTCTTTGACTAAACCTTTCACCCTGCACCCGCTCCCCATGTTATCCAGCCGACTGCATCGCCAACTATAACAACCAGATGGAGAGCAAGCAGACCAACCTGATGGTGCCTGAGGGAGGAGTGTACGGAGATGTGGACCTCTCCAACAAGATCAACGAGATGAAGACCTTCAACAGCCCCAACCTGAAGGACGGACGCTTCGTTGGGCCAGGGGGACAGCCCACCCCGTACGCCACCACACAGCTCATTCAGTCTTCTATCCTGGGCAACAACATCAACACAGACAGAGGGGTAGGACGGGGAGGGGGAGGGGGAGGGGAGACAAACGAGAAACACGGCTGGAAACCCAACCCTGTTCAGGGGCAGAAGCAACAGGAAATGACCTCACAGCTCCACCAATATAACATCATGGAGCAGAACAAGCTGAACAAGGGTGAGTGTGTGGTGGGAATCAGTGGAGGTTAGGAGGTCAAACCATAGCCGTCTTCCATCTTTCTTTCTTCCCTTCTTTATTTCCTGTTCTCCCTGTGGATGGACCCACCATGCTGAAGAATGTTCCTTTTTCACTGTCTTCCCTGCTGCCCCCATTCAGTCATATGAATAGAGAGCATCATCAGTCTCCCTCTCATTGTCTACTATGCATTTTCCTAACTCCTCTTTCCTCTCTGTGTTCATTTCAAATCTCTGCACTACATTCTGGGTCAGGCCTGAGTGTCTGTCTTTACTGTCTGGGTAGGTCTGCATTGGTCTCATAGCTACAGCTGTAAGGATGTTCTCCATGTGTCAGGTATCTGAAGGAGAGATAATCATTTATTTTGGAACTGACAGGGACTGAACTAAACTGTCGCCACCTTCTTCTTACCTGCAGAAAATAGCTGCTACTTTAGTGACACCGTTTTGAGTTTCGTCATGGTCTCTTGTATGGAATAGAAATTGCATGTATTCTCTCTCAGCACACTTAGGAAGACAGCATCCACCGGACTGTTTATTGAGACAGTATCAACTTACATTTCAACTTATTAGAGGTGTATGACACACATTTTAACACATCGCTGGTTCAGATCATTATTTAGATGTGTTGCTAGATTGTTAGCTCTTATGTTAGCCTAACTGTGATCATTTGTCAGTTAAACTCAAACAGTATCTATGGATCTTTTTATATCATAATGTCCCCCTCTGTCCTTCATTTCCATAGGCTATCTATACTTTTCTAATGCGGTAATATAGTGTATGCTGCCCACCTTCCTCATGCTTACCATCCTCCTCCTCTCCCTTACCAGACCACTACAGGGGAGGGGACAGTCCCATGGCTACCACCATCCCCTATAACCAGGCCCACGAGGCCCACACCGTGGGCTCCCACAACAGCTCTGACCATGGCAGCAGCAGCACCTCCGGTGAGAGAGTGGGGAACGGGGGGGGGGGGGGGGGTAATCAGTATTCACAGCCATATGGCTGGTGTTTTACTGCGTGGATGTTTAGTGAATCACTTTTGTTGTTGTTTCCCATCCTTATTTTCCTCAAAAGCAATACATTGTAGTGGGACTAATAATGTAATGCTTTAAAATGGTTATTTTGATTCATTTCCATGTCAGTATCTTGAAGAGATATTCAAATGCCTTCAGTGGAGGGAAAATGTAAAACATCCCAGGCATCAGTTTCCAGTCTGTGTGTGTGTTTCCAGTCAGTTTCCAGTCTGTGTGTGTTTCCAGTCAGTTTCCAGTCTGTGTGTGTTTCCAGTCAGTTTCCAGTCTGTGTGTGTTTCCAGTCAGTTTCCAGTCTGTGTGTGTTTCCAGTCTGTGTCCGTTTCCAGTCTGTGTTTGTTTCCAGTCTGTGTGTTTCCAGTCTGTGTGTGTTTCCAGTCTGTGTCCGTTTCCAGTCTGTGTCCGTTTCCAGTCTGTGTGTTTCCAGTCTGTGCCCGTTTCCAGTCTGTGTTTGCTTCCAGTCTGTGTGTTTCCAGTCTGTGTCCGTTTCCAGTCTGTGTGTTTCCAGTCTGTGTCCGTTTCCAGTCTGTGTCCGTTTCCAGTCTGTGTCCGTTTCCAGTCTGTGTTCGTTTCCAGTCTGTGTTCGTTTCCAGTCTGTGTGTTTCCAGTCTGTGTGTTTCCAGTCTGTGTGTGTCCAGTCTGTGTGTTTCCAGTCTGTGTCCGTTTCCAGTCTGTGTTTGTTTCCAGTCTTTGTGTTTCCAGTCTGTGTGTGTTTCCAGTCTGTGTCCGTTTCCAGTCTGTGTCCGTTTCCAGTCTGTGTCCGTTTCCAGTCTGTGTGTTTCCAGTCTGTGCCCGTTTCCAGTCTGTGTTTGCTTCCAGTCTGTGTGTTTCCAGTCTGTGTCCGTTTCCAGTCTGTGTCCGTTTCCAGTCTGTGTCCGTTTCCAGTCTGTGTCCGTTTCCAGTCTGTGTTCGTTTCCAGTCTGTGTTCGTTTCCAGTCTGTGTGTTTCCAGTCTGTGTGTTTCCAGTCTGTGTGTTTCCAGTCTGTGTGTTTCCAGTCTGTGTCCGTTTCCAGTCTGTGTCCGTTTCCATTCTGTGTTCGTTTCTAGTCTGTGTGTTTCCAGTCTGTGTCCGTTTCCAGTCTGTGTCCGTTTCCAGTCTGTGTCCGTTTCCAGTCTGTGTGTTTCCAGTCTGTGTCCGTTTCCAGTCTGTGTCCGTTTCCAGTCTGTGTTCGTTTCCAGTCTGTGTGTTTCCAGTCTGTGTGTTTCCAGTCTGTGTTCGTTTCCAGTCTGTGTCCGTTTCCAGTCTGTGTTCGTTTCCAGTCTGTGTGTTTCCAGTCTCTTTCTTTTGCCTGTCTCTTTCCGGTCTTCGTCAGTTTCCAGTCAGTTTTTTCAATCCCATGTGCTTCTAACAGAAAATGAAAAACCTAGTTAGACTAGTTGGACTGTTCCTGTTGCTCAGACAAAACATTAATTAAACAAACATGAATTACTGTCCCCTTCATTCCTGCAAAGAGAAGGATAATGTCATCAGATATGCAGTGTTTGTTTCTGGACAAGGACTAATGACACACATTCCAGAGGGCATGCAACACTGCCTCCATAACGCCCAGGATTCATTCTGATATTGTATATGAAGTTCAGCTCGTTAAAGAGCAGCCCTCTGTGCTCGCTGAGCTCACAGCTCATTGGCTTCTCATTCTTATTGGCTGCTGTTAATTGGCTTCAGATGTTCTGTCATTTCTTTCACATTTTCTATTTTCTCTTGACAATGGGGAACATATTACCGTTGAAAAGTGACTGTGTTTTTGATGGCATAACTGGCATGAATTACAAATTGAGAGGTAATGTACGTGGTGCGTTTTCGTGGTGTCCACAAGTGGCGGCAGGGTAGCCTAGTGGTTAGAGCGTTGGACTAGTAACCAGAAGGTTGCAAGTTCGAATCCCTGAGCTGACAAGGTACAAATCTGTCGTTCTGCCCCAGAACAGGCAGTTAACCCACTGTTCCTAGGCCGGCATTGAAAATAAGAATTTGTTCTGAACTGACTTGCCTAGTAAAATAAAAAATGAGAGAGGATGCTACTAGCCAACATGCTCTCATGTATAAAATTATATAATTTTTTATCCATGTCAAACTTTCACTGAAATTAGCCCTGTTTGATCGTACATTTTGATCTGCTGTTGATTTATTCATTTCTCTGTTGATTTAACGAGCATCAATAATGTAGTTGGTTGAGAGACAGAACAATGTGAGAGTGGGGATGTGTTTCTACATGTTTCTGACTGAAGGAGTTCTTTGTTCATGTTTTTCCAGGGAGTCAAGGTCAAAAGAAGGGAGTGCGCAACCCCAAACTACCCAAACAGAGTACAATGAACTGGGCTGACCTTCTGCCTCCTCCCCCTGCTAACCCACCTCCCTGCCACAACATGGAGGTGGGACATGTCTACACACACTCACATATACACACATACTCCCTGTCTATGGACGAGAGGTGGGACATGTCTACACACACACACATATACACACATACTCCCTGCCACAACATGGAGGAGTACTCCCTGTCTATGAACGAGAGGTGGGACATGTCTACACACACTCACATATACACACATACTCCCTGCCACAACATGGAGGAGTACTCCCTGTCTATGAACGAGAGGTGGGACATGTCTACACACACTCACATATACACACATACTCCCTGCCACAACATGGAGGAGTACTCCCTGTCTATGGATGAGAGGTGGGACATGTCTACACACACACACATATACACACATACTCCCTGCCACAACATGGAGGAGTACTCCCTGTCTATGAACGAGAGGTGGGACATGTCTACACACACTCACATATACACACATACTCCCTGTCTATGGACGAGAGGTGGGACATGTCTACACACACACACATATACACACATACTCCCTGCCACAACATGGAGGAGTACTCCCTGTCTATGAACGAGAGGTGGGACATGTCTACACACACTCACATATACACACATACTCCCTGCCACAACATGGAGGAGTACTCCCTGTCTATGGACGAGAGGTGGGACATGTCTACACACACACACATATACACACATACTCCCTGTCTATGGACGAGAGGTGGGACATGTCTACACACAAACACATATACACACATACTCCCTGTCTATGGACGAGAGGTGGGACATGTCTACACACACACACATATACACACATACTCCCTGCCACAACATGGAGGAGTACTCCCTGTCTATGGACGAGAGGTGGGACATGTCTACACACACTCACATATACACACATACTCCCTGCCACAACATGGAGGAGTACTCCCTGTCTATGGACGAGAGGTGGGACATGTCTCCACAAACACACACACACACACACCTCCATGCCACAACATGGAGGAGTACTCCCTGTCTATGGATGAGAGGTGGAAAGGTCAACACACACACGCACGCACACACACACACATACACACACATACACACATACTCCCTGCCGCAACATGGAGGAGTACTCCCTGTCTATGGACGAGAGGTGGGACATGTCTACACACACACACATATACACACATACTCCCTGCCACAACATGGAGGAGTACTCCCTGTCTATGGATGAGAGGTGGGACATGTCTACACACACTCACATATACACACATACTCCCTGCCACAACATAGAGGAGTACTCCCTGTCTATGAACGAGAGGTGGGACATGTCTACACACACACACATACTCCCTGCCACACCATGGAGGAGTACTCCCTGTCTATGAACGAGAGGTGGGACATGTCTACACACACGCACATATACACACATACTCCCTGCCACAACATGGAGGAGTACTCCCTGTCTATGAACGAGAGGTGGGACATGTCTACACACACTCACATATACACACATACTCCCTGCCACAACATGGAGGAGTACTCCCTGTCTATGAACGAGAGGTGGGACATGTCTACACACACACACATATACACACATACTCCCTGCCACAACATGGAGGAGTACTCCCTGTCTATGGACGAGAGGTGGGACATGTCTCCACAAACACACACACACACACACACACACACACACCTCCCTGCCACAACATGGATGAGTACTCCCTGTCTTTGGACGAGAGGTGGGAAAGATCAACACACACACACATACAAACACACACACACATACAAACACACACACCTCCCTGCCACAACATGGAGGAGTATTCCCTGTCTATGAACGAGAGGTTGGACATGTCAACACACACACACACACACACACCTCCCTGCCACAACATGGAGGAGTACTCCCTGTCTATGGATGAGAGGTGGAAAAGTCAACACACACACGCACGCACGCACGCACGCACACACACACACACACACACACACACACCTCCCTGCCACTCTATTCTTTCCTTCAATTTACTGAAAGAGTCAAATCTACTCTAAGGGTTTTTGTTCTATTGTGTATCAATGCTAGGTACATGTCAAACCTTTTCCTTTCCATGTCTACCTTGGTAGCAGCACAACATGAATATGTACTAGCTACATTGTTCAAGATACGAATGTTATTATCACATTGAGTGACATCCAACTAACCAGCGTGTTTCCCTGTGTTGACAGTTATGACCCAGATATGCAGTGCTCCCTGCCCCCCTGCCGCATGTACCTGCAGCCAGACGAACTGGAGGAGGAGGAGGAGATGGAGAGGGGTCCCACTCCACCCGTCAGAGGTGCTGCCTCATCCCCCGCCGCGGTGTCCTACAGCCACCAGTCCACAGCCACCCTCACCCCCTCCCCCCAGGAGGAGCTGCAACCCATGCTCCAAGACACAACAGACAGCATGGTCTCTGGACACGAACGCAGGTACTGGAGGCATTATACTGGATGAAATGGCCTTTGATTGGCTGATATACAGTGGGTATAATAAGTATTCACCAACATTGGATTTTTTCACATTTTATTGTGATACGAAGTGGGATTGAAATAGATTTAATTGTGATTTATTTTGTCATTAATCTACTCCATAATGTCGAAGTGAAAATAATATTCTACAAATGAAAACTAAAATACAAGTAATAAAAAAATAAAAAAATAAAAAAATAAATTAGTTAAATTGGATGTAAATGACAGAGTGAATAGTATACAGAATCAAATATACTCAATACAAATATTCCAAAACATGCATCCTGTACTCAACAAGGCACTAAAACATGCATCCTGTACTCAACAAGGCACTAAAACATGCATTCTGTACTCAACAAGGCACTAAAACATGCATTCTGTACTCAACAAGGCACTAAAACATGCATCCTGTACTCAACAAGGCACTAAAACATGCATTCTGTACTCAACAAGGCACTAAAACATGCACTCAACAAGGCACTAAAACATGCACACTCAACAAGGCACTAAAACATGCATCCTGTACTCAACAAGGCACTAAAACATGCATCCTGTACTCAACAAGGCACTAAAACATGCATCCTGTACTCAACAAGGCACTCAACAAGGCACTAAAACATGCATCAACAAGGCACTAAAACATGCATCCTGTACTCAACAAGGCACTAAAACATGCATCCTGTACTCAACAAGGCACTAAAACATGCATCCTGTACTCAACAAGGCACTAAAACATGCATCTGTACTGTAAAACATGCATCCTGTACTCAACAAGGCACTAAAACATGCATCCTGTACTCAACAAGGCACTAAAACATGCATCCTGTACTCAACAAGGCACTAAAACATGCACTCAACAAGGCACTAAAACATGCATTCTGTACTCAACAAGGCACTAAAACATGCATCCTGTACTCAACAAGGCACTAAAACATGCATCCTGTACTCAACAAGGCACTAAAACATGCATTCTGTACTCAACAAGGCACTAAAACATGCATTCTGTACTCAACAAGGCACTAAAACATGCATCCTGTACTCAACAAGGCACTAAAACATGCATTCTGTACTCAACAAGGCACTAAAACATGCATTCTTGTCATGTTCGTTTAATGGAGGAGACCAAGGCGCAGCGTGATGTGAATACATGATATTTTAATGAAGACGAAGAACACTTATCAAACTATACAAAACAACAAACCGAACGTGAAGCTATATAAAACTAGTAAAGACAACTAGACATAGACAATAACCCACGAAATACCCCAAAAAAGATGGCTGCCTAAATATGGTTCCCAACTAGAGACAACGATAAACAGCTGCCTCTAATTGAGAACCAATCTAGAAAAACATAGACATACATAAACACCTAGACAGTAAAACGATCCCATAAACCTATAAAACCCCTAGACAGTACGAAAACACATACATCACCCATGTCACACCCTGACATAACCAAAACAATAAAGAAAACAAAGAATACTAAGGTCAGGGCGTGACAATCCTGTACTCAACAAGGCACTAAAACATGCATCCTGTACTTATCTCATCAAGGTCTATTAGTGTTTTATTTGTCAGTAATCTTTTGTCAAGATCATTGACAACAACTTACAATAAATCAATTTTAATCTTACTCTGCAAAACAATAAAAAATGAAGAAATCCAAGAGGGATTAGTACTAATGGTACCCACTGTAGTAATGATTTTAAAAGTCTGTGCAAAAGATTCTGTCGTGGTTTATAATTGAATGTATTTAATTGATTTGGTATACCCTACATTAAGAACATGTCTCCTGCTGTTTCAGACGCCATGTAGTGAGCCCTCCTCCCCGGCCCCTCTCCCCCTCACACACCTACGGCTACATCTCCAGCCCCATGTCCCTGGACACAGACGGCATGGAGGAGGAGGAGGAGATGTTGGAGGAAGAGGAGGAAGAGGAGGAAGTGGACAAGACAGACGCGGAGGTGGCCAAGGTGCACCACCACCACACCCACCCTCACCACCCCCACCACCCCCAGCAGATGCACACCAGGAGGCTGCTGCTGCGGGGCCTGGAGCAGACGCCAGCCTCCAGCGTGGGAGACCTGGAGAGCTCTGTGACGGGCTCCATGATCAACGGCTGGGGTTCAGCCTCCGAGGAGGACAACGCCTCGTCAGGACGCTCCAGCGCCGTCAGCTCCTCAGACGGATCCTTCTTCACAGACGCCGACTTTGCCCAGGCCGTGGCGGCTGCTGCGGAGTACGCAGGCCTCAAGGTGGCCAAGTACCCCAACCCCACGCAAGGCCAGGAGGGATGCCCCGGAGGTAAGCACATATATTGTGATGTCACTTTATCAAGAACAGTAGAAAACAAGATCATGAGCACATTAACTTTGAATCAATATGATTCCCTTATTCTGCAAGCCCTTTGATAGGGGGAAAACCTTTTCATGGTTTCATGTGCCTTACCAAATGTGTCTTTCCCTTCAGCGCGAAAGTACCAAATGACCCCCTCAGGCCACTGTCCGGGCAGCCCCCCTTCCACAGACAGTAACATGAGCATGGCCAACATGCAGAAGAGGCCTCCTAAGAAGCAGAAACAGCACCCTGCAGCGAGCCACCCAGGGCTCCAGAGACGAGAGGCCTACGCTGAAGGTACAGTACAGAACCACACTCTGCTCATTCATCACTAAAGTACTGTATGAGGTGGAACGTCATAATGAGTACTGGAGCTGTACCATGGATCCATCTGTATTCTAGTGTTCTAATACTGTAATACCTCATAATGAGGTCTTCAGCTGTACCATGGGATCCATCTGTATTCTAGTATTCTAATTCTGTAATACCTCATAATGAGGTCTTCAGCTGTACCATGGGATCCATCTGTATTCTAGTATTCTAATTCTGTAATACCTCATAATGAGGTCTTCAGCTGTACCATGGATCCATCTGTATTCTAGTGTTCTAATACTGTAATACCTCATAATGAGGTCTTCAGCTGTACCATGGATCCATCTGTATTCTAGTGTTCTAATTCTGTAATACCTCATAATGAGTACTGGAGCTGTACCATGGATCCATCTGTATTCTAGTGTTCTAATTCTGTAATACCTCATAATGAGTACTGGAGCTGTACCATGGATCCATCTGTATTCTAGTCACCTAATACTGTAATACCTCATAATGAGTACTGGAGCTGTACCATGGATCCATCTGCATTCTAGTGTTCTACTACTGTAATACCTCATAATGAGGACTGATCCATCTCTATTCTAGCTGTACCATGAGGTCTTCAGCTGTACCATGGATCCATCTGTATTCTAGTCCCCTAATACCTCATAATGAGGAATGGAGCTGTACCATGGATCCATCTGTATTCTAGTCCCCTAATAACTCATAATGAGTACTGGAGCTGTACCATGGATCCATCTGTATTCTAGTCACCTAATACTGTAATACCTCATAATGAGTACTGGAGCTGTACCATGGATCCATCTGCATTCTAGTATTCTAATTCTGTAATACCTCATAATGAGGTCTTCAGCTGTACCATGGGATCCATCTGTATTCTAGTGTTCTAATTCTGTAATACCTCATAATGAGGTCTTCAGCTGTACCATGGGATCCATCTGTATTCTAGTGTTCTAATTCTGTAATACCTCATAATGAGTACTGGAGCTGTACCATGGATCCATCTGTATTCTAGTGTTCTAATTCTGTAATACCTCATAATGAGTACTGGAGCTGTACCATGGATCCATCTGTATTCTAGTCACCTAATACTGTAATACCTCATAATGAGTACTGGAGCTGTACCATGGATCCATCTGTATTCTAGTCACCTAATACTGTAATACCTCATAATGAGTACTGGAGCTGTACCATGGATCCATCTGCATTCTAGTCCCCTACTACTGTAATACCTCATAATGAGGACTGGAGCTGTACCATGGGTACCATGGATCCATCTGTATTCTAGTCCCCTAATACCTCATAATGAGGAATGGAGCTGTACCATGGATCCATCTGTATTCTAGTCCCCTAATAACTCATAATGAGTACTGGAGCTGTACCATGGATCCATCTGCATTCTAGTCCCCTACTACTGTAATACCTCATAATGAGGACTGGAGCTGTACCATGGGTACCATGGATCCATCTGTATTCTAGTCCCCTAATACCTCATAATGAGGAATGGAGCTGTACCATGGATCCATCTGTATTCTAGTCCCCTAATAACTCATAATGAGTACTGGAGCTGTACCATGGATCCATCTGTATTCTAGTCCCCTACTACTGTAATACCTCATAATGAGGACTGGAGCTGTACCATGGGTACCATGGATCCATCTGTATTCTAGTCCCCTAATACCTCATAATGAGGAATGTAGCTGTACCATGGATCCATCTGTATTCTAGTCCCCTATTACTGTAATACCACCTCACTACCCAGCCCCACCCATGTGATATATGATATGGTGCCTGTCTGAGACGCAGTGTCCAGGAGTGAGTGAGTGTGAGTGTGTCATAAGTCAGAGCTTTAATCATTCTCCTCTGGTGTGTGTGCATGTACGGCAAGCATCGTTTCCAATCTGTGGCTGTGCAGAGCAGACTGGGGGAGACTGGAGGGGGTCTGTTTCAGGGGACTACGGTCCAGCTCCAGCCTCTTCTGCTGCTGCTGACACTGGGATGTCTTCCTCTCCAGCTAGCCACTAATGAAATTAACCCAGGTGCTTATTGAAGTGGCCCCCTGTCCTCCACTCCAGGAGCCAGGAATAAACAAGGCAGGGACCAACTACAGAGTAACAACGCACAGCACCAGGAATATGCTTATCCTTGTCAAAGTGAATTATGTCAACTTTAAGGTTATTGATTGTTTAATGTGTGCCCACGTGTTACAACAAAACTGGACGTTTTAGTTATGTACTCCTCTGGGATTTAGATTTTGAAAATGGAATTTGTGTGTGTGTGTGTGTGTGTGTGTGTGTGTGTGTGTGTGTGTGTGTGTGTGTGTGTGTGTGTGTGTGTGTGTGTGTGTGTGTGTGTGTGTGTGTGTGTGTGTGTGTGTGTGTGTGTGTGTGTGTGTGTGTGTGTGTGTGGATAGATGTGTATGGGTAGATGTGTGTGTTCGTGTATGTGTGTTTGTGTGTGTGTGTGCATGCGTGCATATGTGTGTGTGTGTGTGTGTGTGTGTGTGTGTGTGTGTGTGTGTGTGTGTGTGTGTGTGTGTGTGTGTGTGTGTGTGTGTGTGTGTGTGTGTGTGTGTGTGTGTGTGTGGATAGATGTGTATGGGTAGATGTGTGTGTTCGTGTATGTGTGTTTGTGTGTGTGTGTGTGCATGCGTGCATATGTGTGTGTGTGTGTTGAGAGTGTGAGTGTGTGTGTGTGTGTGGAGCTGGCTCTCCTCTTTCTGTGAGGTGTCCTTGTGTGTTGGAAGCACTTGACAGGGAGATTTAATATCCAGCCCCTCTCTGAGCCAGACCAGCTATCACTGCACCAAATTCTAGCCCCTCCTCCTCTCCTCCTCTCCATCCCTCCATCTCTCCTTCCCTCCATCCTGCCTTCCACCCCAATCCATCCCTTTGAAGTAATCTCTCCACCCCTCACTCTGCTCTCCTCCAGCTCCCTCCGTCTCCTCCCTCCTCCCTCACTCCCCTCTTTGTTCCCTATGTGTGTCTGAGAGGAGTAAGGAGGAGAGGAGACAGACAGTTCTCCAGCCCTGGCTGTCTGTCTATCAGTCTTGTCTGGTCACGGATTGGATTTGATCTGAATGGTTTTTCATTTTCATTTGGAAGTTATTGGCGTGTCCTGTTGGTATAGACTGCAGTGTACCCCCCACATGGTGATATAGACTGCAGTGTACCCCCCACATGGTGATATAGACTGCAGTGTTCCCCCCACATGTTGATATAGACTGCAGTGTACCCCCCACATGTTGATATATACTGCAGTGTACCCCCCACATGTTGATATATACTGCAGTGTACCCCCCACATGGTGATATAGACTGCAGTGTACCCCCCACATGTTGATATAGACTGCAGTGTACCCCCCACATGTTGATATAGACTGCAGTGTCCCCCCACATGTTGATTTAGACTGCAGTGTACCCCCCACATGTTGATATATACTGCAGTGAACCCCCCACATGTTGATATAGACTGCAGTGTACCCCCCACATGTTGATATATACTGCAGTGTACCCCCCACATGTTGATATAGACTGCAGTGTACCCCCCACATGTTGATATATACTGCAGTGTACCCCCACATGGTGATATAGACTGCAGTGTTCCCCCCACATGTTGATATAGACTGCAGTGTCCCCCCACATGTTGATTTAGACTGCAGTGTTCCCCCCACATGGCAATTTCACATCCTGTTTGTTTATTTATTCATGTATTTTTGTCCATAGTAGTATGATAATTGACCCTCTGCTGTCCGGTCCTTTGGAGGCCAGTGAGAGCAACAGCCATAAATACCCAGAAATAGCAGCGGTTAACAGGGCAATTAAAAGACAACGGACAGCAAGTGGACCAAAACTCCCTCTCCTCTCTCCACCCCCTTCCCCCTCCTTGATGCTCATTTCAGTCCTGTTTGCTCAGAGGCTGGTGAGATGACCAGGTTTGAGGTTATTTCCCCATGTGGTTCACATGCGTGTCCAATGCCTCTCTAATGCCTGTTTTAACCTCCAAACTAAAGTTGACCATTTCCATTCCCTCTTTGCTAATGGCATTATTTAGCAAACACATTTATCCATACATTCAGTGTAGTTGTCCAATGTGGGAATCAAACCTACAAACATGATGGTGTATTCTCCAATCAACTGAGCCATTGTTGATGCTCTCTATAACGCCCAGGGGCCTTGTCCACAAAGCGTCTCAGAGTAGAAAGTTGGCTGTAAGTGTTGAGAATAGACACATTTCACCTGCTGTTATGGGTAGAAATAAAAGCTATGTATGAACCCTCTTTAGTCATAAGAATCCCACCTAATGGACAGTTATTAAGGATGAGGTGTCTGAACCAGATTAGAGTTACCAGCACCTGTAGAGAGAGAGAGAGAGAGAGAGAGAGAGAGAGAGAGAGAGAGAGAGAGAGAGAGAGAGAGAGAGAGAGAGAGAGAGAGAGAGAGAGAGAGAGAGAGAGAGAGAGAGAGAGAGAGAGAGAGAGAGAGAGAGAGAGAGAGAGAGAGAGAGAGAGAGAGAGATTTTCGGGGACCACTTTTGGCTCATGACCTCTACTTTCAGAACTACTGGCTAAAAAGTATACAGAAGTAGCAGAGAATCTCTTTAACTTTGATTGTGTCAGTAAAGATGATAGACCTTTCAAATATTATGCAACGTGATATATAACGGCTATATTATCTGAATTGCACTTAACAACCTTTATACTGTATGATTCATTGCATTATCACTATCACATTATTATAAATATCTGAATTGGTAAAAGAAAAGGTTACGCATGCAAACATATTAATCAAGAATTAGGCAAAGTGATCATGTCAGGCGAAAATGATGTCAAACTTTTTACCATTGCAACATTTGATGTACAGTCACATTCACTGTGTTTGTCTCACACGTGTTATAGAGTTCACAGCGTGATTGGTTATTCCCAATTATTTACAAGTTGGTCAATGACTATCCGTCATCACTATCCTTCCTTTGCGTTACCTCAATCGTTGGTGAATAGCTGAAAAACGTTTCTGAATTGATTTTACTCCTGACTCAGGATTTGTCTGAGCGCCTCCTAAAACCCACTCTGAGCTGGGAGTTTTTTAAGTTTTATAACAGGTTTTAACAGAATTCCTAGGACCTTTTCGGAGATGCTTTGTGGATACGGGCCCTGCCATTGAAACCTGGCCTCTTTCCTCACCTCCATGTGTCCATAAATCTGCCTGGCTGTCCTCTCCTCTCCTCCTCCTCCTGTAGTGGGCTATATCTCACAGACAGTGGCATTGATTAGATCCTGACGGAGGTAGGAGGCAGGGGAGAAATGAAAGAAGCTTTTCCACCCTATGATATTGACTGACCCACTGTGTATTCAGGAGGTGTGTGTGTGTATGTGTGGGGGAGGGGGGATATTCAGGAAAGTGTATTAGACCTTCCTGATTTGGTCAAAGCGAGACAGACAAAACACACCGGCAACCCCTTTAGCCCCCGAGTGGGTAAAAAGTTCCTACAGTGTGATTCAGGGATGCTGGGTATGAGCGGTGTTGGGATGCTGGGTGTGAGCGGTGTTGGGATGCTGGGTGGCGAGCGGTGTTGGGATGCTGGGTGTGAGCGGTGTTGGGATGCTGGGTGTGAGGGGCGTTGGGATGCTGGGTGGCGAGCGGTGTTGGGATGCTGGGTACAAGCGGTGTGGTGCGAGCGGTGTTAGGATACTGGGTGCGAGCAGTGTTGGGATGCTGGGTGTGAGCGGCATTGGGATGCTGGGTGTGAGCGGTGTTGGGATGCTGGGTGTGAGCGGTGTTGGGATGCTGGGTGGCGAGTGGTGTTGGGATGCTGGGTGTGAGCGGTGTTGGGATGCTGGGTGTGAGGGGCGTTGGGATGCTGGGTGGCGAGCAGTGTTGGGATGCTGGGTGCAAGCGGTGTGGTGCGAGCGGTGTTGGGATGCTGGGTGCGAGCAGTGTTGGGACGCTGGGGAGAGCGGTGTGGTGCGAACGGTGTTGGGATGCTGGGTGTGAGAGGTGTTGGGATGCTGCGTGTGAGCGGCATTGGGATGCTGGGTGTGAGCGGTGTTGGGATGCTGGGTGTGAGCGGTGTTGGGATGCTGGGTGTGAGGGGCGTTGGGATGCTGGGTGATGAGCGGTGTTGGGATGCTGGGTGCAAGCGGTGTGGTGCGAGCGGTGTTGGGATGCTGGGTGCGAGCAGTGTTGGGATGCTGGGTGCAAGCGGTGTGGTGCGAACGGTGTTGGGATGCTGGGTGTGAGCGGTGTTGGGATGCTGGGTGTGAGAGGTGTTGGGATGCTGGGTGTGAGCGGCATTGGGATGCTGGGTGCGAGCGGTGTTGGGATGCTGGGTGCGAGCGGTGTTGGGATGCTGGGTGTGAGCGGCGTTGGGATGCTGGGTGTGAGCGTCATTGGGATGCTGGGTGTGAGCGTCGTTGGGATGCTGGGTGTGAGCGGTGTTGGGATGCTGGGTGTGAGCGGTGTTGGGATGATGGGTGGCGAGTGGTGTTGGGATGCTGGGTGTGAGCGGCGTTGGGATGCTGGGTGCGAGCGGCATTGGGATGCTGGGTGCGAGCGGTGTTGGGATGCTGGGTGTGAGCGGTGTTGGGATGCTGGGTGTGAGCGGTGTTGGGATGATGGGTGGCGAGTGGTGTTGGGATGCTGGGTGTGAGCGGTGTTGGGATGCTGGGTGTGAGGGGCGTTGGGATGCTGGGTGGTGAGCGGTGTTGGGATGCTGGGTGTGAGCGGTGTTGGGATGCTGGGTGTGAGGGGCGTTGGGATGCTGGGTGGTGAGCGGTGTTGGGATGCTGGGTGCAAGCGGTGGGGTGCGAACGGTGTTGGGATGCTGGGTGCAAGCGGTGGGGTGCGAACGGTGTTGGGATGCTGGGTGCAAGCGGTGGGGTGCGAACGGTGTTGGGATGCTGGGTGCAAGCGGTGTGGTGCGAGGGGCGTTGGGATGCTGGGTGTGAGCTTTGTTGGGATACTGGGTGTGAGCGGTGGCAATGGCTGGTTGCTATGTTTATTAACTTTGTAATCCTGTGTGGATTATGGACCGTGCCGGCCCACAGAGCTGAGCCATCCCTCAAATGGGCCTCTGATTAAAAGATGAAAAGATATCGATCGCAAGCGGAGCAGACAAGGCTTTTCTCAGGCAGCGTGTTTTGTTTGTGTGTGTGTGTGTGTCTGTAGAGGTGTGAGCGCTTAGGCAGCCCACCAGTCAGGCTCATATGAATAATGACTCAAGGACAGACAGCATTGATTCATCGACAGGGGAAATGGAGCGGGACAGAGAGCCAGCTGCTGACCGTCACGCTCCCCTCTGCTAACCCTCTCCTCCATCTCTCCCATCTCTCTCTTCTCCATCACTCTCTCTCCTTCATCACTCTCTCTCCTCCATGTCTCTCTCCTCCATGTCTCTCTCCTCCATCTCTCTCCTCTCTCTCCTCCATCTCTCTTTCTCCTACATCTCTCTCCTCTATCTCTCTCCCTTTCCCCCATCTCTCTCTTTCTTCCATCTCTCTCTCCTCCATCTCTCTCTCTCTCTCTCTCTCCATCTCTCTCTCCTTGTTTCCTTGTTTCCTTTTTTTCTTATCTCTTTCCCGTCTCCCCTCTCTCACGTATTCCCCTCTCTCACTTTGTCCCCCCTCTCACCTTGTCCCCTCTCTCACCTCGTCCTCTCTCTTTCTCTTTCCCTCTCTCACTTCCCCCCATCTCTCACTTTGGCACTTCTCTCACCTCGTCCCCTCTCTCACCTTGTCCCCTCTGTCACTTCCTCCCCTCTCTCACCTCTTTCCCTTAACTCCTCCCTCCCCTCCATATTCCATGTCTCCCTCTCTGCCTGCCATTACCCCTTATCTCCCCACTGTCTCCCATCTGTCGTCCCAGGCTACAGTCCAGAGTGCTTCTGCTTGGTCAGTATGTGTATACACAGTAGGCTCTAATGTCTAGGCTCTAATGGCTAGGTTCTAATTTCTAGGCTCTAATGTCTAGGCTCTAATGTCTAGGCTCTAATGGGTAGGCTCTACTGTCTAGGCTCTAATGGCTAGGCTCTAATGGGTAGGCACTAATGGCTAGGCTCTGGCTCTAATCCAGAGCACATTGACTCATTATCTTCCATCTCACACCCTAACACAAGTTTTCAACTGAGTAACTAATGTCCTCCTCTTCCTTTGTTTATCTTCCAGATCTCCCTCCTCCTCCCATCCCCCCTCCAGCGGGGCTCAAGTCCCCCACACATCCCTCCAAGACATCCCTGGAGGCCCGGGGGATGATGTCTCCCAAGGCAGGCGAGGGCAGGGACAGGAGAGGGGACTCAGGAGGAGGGTACCGGCCACGGGAGGGATCGGACCCCCGTACCAGCTCCTCAGAGCGCCGGGAGACCCAGGACAGACAGAAGATCCCCCGTGCAGGGAAAGGGAACAAGCAGGAGGGGGGCAGCACCAAGGCACGCCAACACCCAGGTACAGAGAACACCTAGGGACATGGAACTAGTGGCATTTAACCTAGCAGTATATTGTTCTTTCTGCTCTGTAGACATGCCGCTCTGACAGTGTAACTTTAGATTGTGAATAGCTCTATGTATTGTGTTGAAGGACATAAGTTCTCAGTGTGTCTTCTCTCCTCTTTTGTCCCAGGACCAGAGGACATCCTGCCTTACAGCCGCCCCTCCTTCCCCACGGTCCACAGTCCCAGAGACAGGGACCCCAGCTCCTCCAGCTCTATGTCCTCCCGGGGCTCAGGGGGCCGGCGGAGAGGAGAGGGGGGGCCGGGGGCCCGCAGGAACCCCAACGACATGGGGGCCTTCCAGCCAGGAGACGATGACTTAGAGGTACAGTGCTTGCCGACTGGCCAACTCATAGTGTTACTGCAGATTCAATATTGGCCGATTAGATTAAATGCTGTGTATATATTTTGATGCTTGTTGAAATGCTGTGTATATGTTTTGATGCTTGTTGAAATGCTGTGTATATATTTTGATGCTTGTTGAAATGCTGTGTATATATTTTTGATGCTTGTTGAAATGCTGTGTAAATATTTTGATGCTTGTTGAAATGCTGTGCATATATTTTTGATGCTTGTTGAAATGCTGTGTAAATATTGTGATGCTTGTTGAAATGCTGTGTATATATTGTGATGCTTGTTGAAATGCTGTGTATATATATTGATGCTTGTTGAAATGTCTGTTGTGTTGTCCTTCTCCTTAGATGGTGGAGACCTGAACTACTAGAAGGGATGAACAGGAAGTTGTGTCCAGAATGAAGTTTCCGAGAAGAGGAATGCCGTGATCGTTCCTCTGTCCATTTTAAATATCTCAGTATCTCACCATCATGTTTGCTGACAAATACTGTACATCAATTGTGTTTCTAAACACCTGGAAAACAGACCAATTGTTTTTCTAATTGATCATTTTCTATATCCATTTTACAGAAGAAAGAAAATGCCAGAGGATAAAAGAATGATACTTGAATCCAAAGCAAAATACCCATGAGCAGATACACTATATACAGTACCAGTCTAAAGTTTGGACACACCTTCTCATTTCACAGTTTTCTTTATTTTTACTATTTTCTGCATTGTAGAATAATAGTGAACACATTAAAACTATGAAATAACACTGGAATCATGTAGTAACCACACAAGTGTTAGATTTTAGATTCTTCAAAGTAGCCACCCTTTGCCTTGATGACAGCTTTGCACATTCTTCGCATTCTCTCAACCAGCTATCATGACCTGGAATGCATTTCAATTAACAGCTGTGTGTTGTTAAAAGTCCTTTTGTGGAATTTCTTTCCTTCTTAATGCATCTGAGCCAATCAGCTGTGTTGTGACAAGGTAGGGGTAGTATACAGAACATAGCCCTATTTGGTAAAAGACCAAGTTCATATTATGGCAAGAACAACTCAAAAAAGCAAAGAGAAATGACAGTCCATCATTACCTTAAGACATGAAAGTCAGTCAATCCGGCAAAGTGCAGTTTCAAAAACCATTATGCGCTATGATGAAACTGTCTCTCATGAGGACCACCACAGGAAAGGAAGACCTAGAGTTACCTCTGATGCAAAAGATAAGTTCATTCGAGTTAACTGCACCTCAGATTGCAGCTCAAATAAATGCTTCAGTGAGTTCAAGTAACAGACACATGTCAACATCAACGTTCAGAGGAGACTGTGTGAATCAGGCCTTCATGGTCGAATTACTACTAAAGGACTCCAATAAGAATAAGAAACATGCTTGAGCTAAGAAACACAAGCAATAGACATGAGTCCAAATTTGACATTTTTGGTCCCTACCGCAGTGTCTTTGTGAGACGCAGAGTAGGTGAACGGATGATCTCTTCATGTGTGGTTCCCACCATGAAGCATGCAGGAGAAGATGTGATGGTGTAGGGGTGCTTGCTGGTGACACTGTCTGTGATATATTTATAATTCAAGGCAGACTTAACCAGCATGGCTACCAAAGCATTCTGCAGTGATACACTGTCCCTTCTGGTTTGCGGTTGTTTTTCAACAGGCCAATTACCCAACACACGTCCAGGTTGTGAAAGGGCTATTTGACCAAGAAGGAGAGTGATGGTGTGATGCATCAGATGACCTGGCCTCCACAATCACCTGACCTCAACCCAATTGAGATGGTTTGGGATGAGTTGGACCGCACAGTGTAGGAAAAGCAGCCAACAAGTGCTCAGCATATGTTGGAACTCCTTCGAGACTGTTGGAAAAGCATTCCATGTGAAGCTGGTTCAGAGAATGCCAAGAGTGTGCAAAGCTGTCATCGAGGCAAAGGTTGGTTACGACATGAGTCCATATGTTTTATTTCATAGTTTTGATGTCCTCACTATTATTCTACAATGTAGAAAATAGTAACCATAAAGAAAAACCGTTGAAAGAGTAGGTGTGTCCAAACGTTTGACTGGTACTGTAGATACAGCAGTATGTGGACACCCCTTCAGCTTAGTGGTTTCCGCTATTTCAGCCACACCTGTTGCTGACAAGTGTATAAAATCAAGCACACAGCCATTCAATCTCATCAAAGAGCTCAGTGACTTTTGACGTGGCTCTGTCTTAGGATGCCACCTTTCCAACAAGTCAGTTTGTCAAATTTCTGCCCTGCTAGAGCTGCCCCGGTCAACTGTAAGTGCTGTTATTTTTAAGTGAAAACGTCTAGGGAGCAACAACGGCTCAGCCGTGAAGTGGTAGGCAACAAAAGCTCACAGAACCGCTGAAGCGTGTAGAGGGTAAAAATCATCTGTACTCAGTTGCAACATTCACTACCGAGTTCCAAACTGCACCTGGAAGCAACGTCAGAACAAGAACTGTTCGTCGGGGGCTTCATGAAATGGGTTTCCATGGCCGAGCAGCCGCACACAAGCCTAAGATCACCATGCGCAATGCGAAGCATCGGCTGGAGTGGTTTAAAGCTTGCCGCCATTGGACTCTGGAGCAGTGGAAACGCGCTCTCTTGAGTGATGAAACACGCGTCACCATCTGGCATCGGATGCCAGGAGACCACTACCTGCCCAAATGCATTGTGCCAACTGTTACATCTGGTGGAGGAGGAATAATAGTCTGGGGCTGTTTTTCATTGTTCAGGACCCTTAGTTCCAGTCAAGGGAAACATTAACGCTACAGCATACAGTTACAATCTAGACGATTCTGTGCTTCCATCTTTGTGGCAACAGTTTAGGGAAGGCCCTTTACTGTTTCAGCATGACAATGCCCCCATGAACAAAACGAGGTCCATACAGAAAAGGTTTGATGAGATCGGTGTGGAAGAACTTGACAGGCCTGCACAGAGCCCTGACCTCAACCCCATCAAACACCTTTGGAATGAATTGAAATGCCGACTGTGAGCAAGGTCTAATCGCAGAACATCAGTGCCCGACCTCACTAATGCTCTTGTGGCTGAATGGAAAGTCCACGCAGCAATGTTACATCATGTAGCAGAAAGCTTTCCCAGAATAGTGGAGGCTGTTATAGCATCAAACTCCATATTAATACCCATGATTTTGGAATTAGATGTTCAACGAACAGGTGTCCACGTACTTGTGATCATGTAGTGTATGTTTTATTCAAAGGCAATAGGGAGTAATAGTGGACTCTAGGTATTGACACGATCGACTTGGCTTGCCTCTGTACGATCTGTGGGAAGCCTTGCCCATACAACAAGGTGTTACTGTAATAAAATGAGTTACAAGCAGAGGGGTGGACTGTCTTGTAAATATACCTGTACACATAATGTCCTTTTGTATAGCATCCATTGTCGTACTTCAAATTTGTCTTCCTTGTTTTATTTTGCGAATTATAATTTCATTATGCCAGTAAATATAATTATTTTATCGTTTTCCATCCATGTTGTAAATCGCTATATTATTTAGCCGCCCCAAGAAAGTGCCACTTTGGGATTGTTCTTTTTCTTTTTCTAATGCACTGTTATATTTTTGGGTCATTGTCAATGTTTGTTATTTGTTTTACTTTGGTTTTAAAAGCACAATCACTAAACTTTATTTCAAACCATTTTATCTATGAACCTTTTTGTCTTACTGGAGGAAAACAGGTATGACTAAAGAGTTGTTAACCCTGATGATGATGTTGGTAAAGGTGATAAGCTGTTTACGATGGCTGTGGTTTGACAGACTCCCTGTGTCATGATTGGCTCATTTCAGATTCTGACGCTAGCTCATGTCATGACCCCCAACACAGACACAGTTATTGTGGGTCATAGCAGCAATGTAAATGTCTTTTTGAATTGACCGTAGTTCCAGTCATTGCACATTATTTCAAACGGTTACATTGTCTATTAATGCACTTAAAAGAATGTAACATACAGAAAATGGGCGACACCTTGTGAATCGGGAGAGGCCGCCATTGGACAAGAAGAATCTATTTTCCAGAGAAGGGATTGGTTGGTGGATCCCTTCTCTGAGGAGAGAGGGTTCTGTTGTTTATTCATAGGACATCTGCAAACATTTGTTTCGTAAAGCGAAAATGCAAAATAATATTTAAAAAACAAAGATGAATAAAAATGTTCAAACTGCTAGTGCTCCCTCCTTTTTTCTGATATCAGAAGGACATGGGGTGACTGGGATGTTCCCTAAGATGTCCTCTGGGGCCTCTCTCTCACTGAAGCTCTCCTCGCTACACTTGAAGATCAAATACAAACAGAAAGGCCTGAGCTCTGGAGTGGATGTGACGCCTGAGTCGGCCACTGCTTCTGCTAACACAGGTTCTTAGCTGCACTACAGGCCACACCACATTGAGTGGCATCATTTGAAGGCAACGTTTGTGCTGTTCATTCAGCTGTTTGGATGCAGTTTCGTTGAAGGGTAGTGAGCAGGCTGTGTTCTCTAAGTGCCACGAGTGTTGTTGTTCTGCGTATTGGTTGTCTCTCATTAAAATGGCTATTACTCTATTGTTAGCCCTACATACCGAGGATTCACTAATCCCAAAATGTCATTTTTTCCCACATTATTTATCAAAAATATCCTTTAATACCAATAACAATGAGTCTCTTACTGTTGCTGTAAGTTGTTAATTCATTTGATTGTTATGTGTTTATCTTTCGGATGCAGCTGTTATAACTCAACAGGAGGCAGCAGACGCAAACATATTATTTTGATTCAAAATTGTAGGATTAATTCAGTTAATACCATGAAACCAATAGTTTAGCATATTGTCCAATCTACTGTATTACCAATGAATTCAGATTTCTGACTAAAACTAAAGACACACACTAAACAGAACATTCCATGTCTTTCCCAACATGGAATGTTCCAGTACACAGGACCATTACTCAAGGTGTACATTATAGAGCAGGTAAAGCATCATAAACAAGAGACATACAATACTATTCATCAAAGTAATAGGAAAATAATATTCTGACAGATGACACTACTTTTATTGAAATTTTAATCATAGGTATAATGAAAAAGCAAGACCACTATAAAGCTCAATACCACTGTAAAGCTCAATGCCACTATAAAAATACACTGAAATCCATTAGAGTCATGCTTGCCTCAAAGGCTCCAATATACTGAAGGAATATAACTCGACCCAGACAATATGCTACAATATACTGTAGGGTCAGAACACCACATAGACAATATGCTACAATATACTGTCGGGTCAGAACACCACCCAGACAATATGCTACAATATACTGTAGGGTCAGAACACCACCCAGACAATATGCTACAATATACTGTAGGGTCAGAACACCACCCAGACAATATGCTACAATATACTGTAGGGTCAGAACACTACCCAGACAATATGCTACAATATACTGTCGGGTCAGAACACCACCCAGACAATATGCTACAATATACTGTAGGGTCAGAACACCACCCAGACAATATGCTACAATATATTGTAGGGTCAGAACAACACCTAGACAATATGCTATAATGTGACCAACCGTCTTATGTAGCAACATTTGAAATTGTGTTTTTTTTTACATTGGATAAAAGTAGAGACTCAGAGCTACAAAATGGTATATCATACACTACAGTTGCGTCAATGGGAAAGTAGTTTTGCTTTGAAGTTGATAATCTTGTAGACTCACTTTTGAGAAAATGGCCTTTGAAATTTTAGTACCTACTGGAGAGCTCTTCTTTGTCTACACCCATTCATCATCGTTCACACCCTTTTAAGCTTTAGCCCCACACATCTCTTTAGGTGTTGATTTGAGTGTTCTGTCATAACAGTCAAGCACCCAAGTTACTTGCTAGCTACATTCAGACATCTAAGTGAGAGAGAACAGATGACTGAACACTGCTCACCCTCGCAGAGCTGGTTAGGATGTTTTCATGTAAGCCAGAGCGTTGGTAACTGTAACTGTGCTGCTGGAAACAATTTAATTACGCTTTTTTGCCGACGTTTACTGACACCGGCCATATTCAACGGGTGTTGAGAGTTCGTAAATTCATCAGTTATTCTGCGCTCTGGCAGACTTCATGTCAAAATTAGAAATGTGTAATATCTCAAAATTTTGCTAGCTAGACTATCCATACATCATGGTTGGGTGCGTCTCCTGTCGGATGCCATGGTTGCCCTTAGTTTGAAGATTAAATCCGAGCTATCATGATCGAATGCAACTGATTTTCAAAACTCGGTCCCCCAGAAAGTGGAGTGCATACACAAAACGTTACCTAGCGAGCCAGCCAGCTAACGTTAGCTAGCTAACAGTCCACTTTAACTTGACATTAAGTTTATGCAGATTTACTTCGCAATACATTAAAAAAAGGCTGCATTTGACAGGATTACGTAGACATTTTGACCAGCTCCAATTGACAGAAGCATGCTATATGGCAGACCAATCTAAACTCATCTCTTGGCATGTCCAGCCCACTAATTATCTTAGCCAATCCTGGCTAGCCGGAAGGTTGCTTGCTTTTTCTATGGCTAAACGGCTGTCCTGTGTAGTGACCCACGACATACACCTTGTTTCCTGAAATGGGTCACAGATGTCACGAACCGGCTCAAAGCCCGTAACAAAAGGGAGACAACGTGGAGATAAGGAGTAACAAAATATATATTTATTAAATAAGTAACTAAGTATAATATACAATGGTGTGTGTAATCAGTAGTGTAAGTGAGTGTTTTGCATGCATGAATGTGATAATGCAGGGTGCTGAAAGATGCTAAAGCAAACAACCAAAAAACCAACAAGAAACACAACAAAATCTATAAAGGTGTCTGCATGGAGAGAGTCTCTTCCATGAATGTGGAAGAGGTCTATTTATCCTGGGACACACCTGGCCCAGGTGTTTCCCATGTAGCTGACGACCCTCCCAACTCCGCCCACCGGCATCCTAATAAGGAAACAGGAACAAAGAGAGAATACGGCAGACAGAGTGGGAGGGTCGTCACACAAATATGCTGCAGGATCAGAACACGAGCCAGAAAATATGTTACAGTATACATTAGTATCAGAACACCACCCAGACTTACAATATACCGTTGGATCAGAACACCACCCAGACCCACAATATACTGTTGGATCAGAACACCACCCAGACCTGCAATATACTGTTGGATCAGAAAACCACCCAGACCTACAATATACCGTTGGATCAGAACAACACCCAGACCCACAATATACTGTAGTATCAGAACACCACCCAGACCTACAACATACTGTAGGATCAGAACACCACCCAGACCTGCAATATGCTGTTGGATCAGAAAACCACCCAGACCTACAATATACTGTAGGATCAGAACACCACCCAGACCCACAATATACTGTAGGGTCAGAACACCACCCAGACCTGCAATATACTGTAGGATCAGAACACCACCCAGACATACAATATACTGTAGTATCAGAACATCACCCAGACCTACAATATACTGTAGGATCAGAACACCACCCAGACAATATGCTACTGTGAAAATGAAACTATTAAAAACAGCTAAAAAATGTAATTTTCTTACAACACAATAATACAAATATATGCCAATTCCATGAGTCCATTCCATTATTTGTGCTATCACTTTCCTCGTGACATATAATAAATAAACATATAATGAGCCATAGATAATATCTAAAACTAATAACGAGGAGAAAATGGCCAATATTGACAAGTTTAGAGTGTTTTCAATTTGGCATATTGTAGGTCTGGGTGGTGTGCTATTACTTTCACGAGGTTGTGTAATAAGTACCTACCTACAGTACTAGCCTTCCCATTGAGTCTCACTGATCTCATCTCCCCATCACATGCTTTAGCACTCTGGTCTCATAGAGAATACGTAACATAGTAAAAACTAAACAAAAACGTCTAGCAACCCAATCGTTGCGAGTTCAAATCTCATCAAGGACAACTTTAGCTAATTAGCTACTTGAAAAAATTGTAAAACAGTGTAGGTTTTTCAAACTCATAACATATTGTATATTTTGTAAATTCATAACATATCGTATGCCCTGCTAATTCGTAACATATCGTATGCCTTGCTAATTCGTAACATATCGTATGCCTTGCTAATTTGTAACATATCGTATGCCTTGCTAATTCGCAACATATCGTATGCCTTGCTAATTCGTAACATATCGTACGCCTTGCTAATTCGTAACATATCGTATGCCTTGCTAATTCATAACATATCGTATGCCTTGCTAATTCGTAACATATCGTATGCCTTGCTAATTCGCAACATATCGTATGCCTTGCTAATTCATAACATATCGTATGCCTTGCTAATTCGTAACATATCGTATGCCTTGCTAATTCATAACATATCGTATGCCTTGCTAATTCATAACATATCGTATGCCTTGCTAATTCATAACATATCGTATGCCTTGCTAATTCGCAACATATCGTATGCCTTGCTAATTTGTAACATATCGTATGCCTTGCTAATTCACAACATATCGTATGCCTTGCTAATTCGTAACATATCGTATGCCTTGCTAATTCGTAACATATCGTATGCCTTGCTAATTTGTAACATATCGTATGCCTTGCTAATTCATAACATATCGTATGCCTTGCTAATTTGTAACATATCGTATGCCTTGCTAATTCATAACATATCGTATGCCTTGCTAATTTGTAACATATCGTATGCCTTGCTAATTCGGAACCTATAATGTGAATTGTAATTCGTGACATATCATACAAAATAGGTTATGGACTTCCACAAATTAATACATACCATACAAAACTTAACATATTATACTAAATGGAGTGTCTCAGATTCACTTACAGAACAATATGAAATGCTCTGAGACCACGTTGGGTTTAGCTGCTGACTTAGCCAAACAAAGTGTCCATAAAGATGAAAGATGCCAGTGTCTCCATTGTGTGACTCTGGATAGTGGTTTAGACTAATTGGAGAGGGAAATGGATTTGTTCCGGTTTATAACACCTAAACCGAGCTTCTCCCTGATCGCACGGTGACTATAACCTCACCATTGGGACTCCTGTGTCGACTACTTTCTTTGTCTGCGGTTATTTAAATACCATTCACTGAATTGATAGGGACTCATGTCAACTTAACATGCTCCCTCCTGGGCTTGGCAAAATCGGAATGGAAGTTGTGTTTTCATAAGCTAATGATCAGTCCTGCCCACCTCAGCTGGAGGAGTCTCCGGAGGCCTCTATAACTCCTACAGAAACCAATCAAAGAGAGAAGTGGATTCTACAGCATCTCCAACAGACTGATTCAGGTAAATATACAGGTAATAATACTATGGTAAGATGTGCATGATTAATAGTGTGATCATAAACATGTAAATAACTAAGCAACACTACATCAATCCAAAGCACAGTGTGAGTCTACTGTATATTCTGAATGCACTGCTCAGTGGTTTTCATGTAATTATTCTTAGTCAATATTTTTTTCTTGATCTCAAAACAAATATTACTGTGTTTTAACTATATTTTCTTACAACAATATGAAGATTTTAAAGTCAGGTAGGTATAGTTTGGAATGTAATCTGTTGAGAAGTGTTATAGTCTCCAGTATATTTCTCCCCCACCCCCTCTTGCTCCTCCTCCTCCTCCTCCTCCTCCTCCTCCTCCCTGTTAGTCTGTGCTCTAAGCCGGCCACTCCCCCTCCATTCCCCCAGGTGTTCCCTAATAAGCACCTTTCTAAACGATAACTAATTTTGAATGGGGGAGGGCATCCCCTATGCCACCATCCATCATTCTAATGAGCAGAGGGAAGCAGGGAGGCACGTGTCCGCACCTCTCAATGAGATGCAGGTGATTACGGACATTAGGCAGATAGATACACGTACAGGCTGACTGGGCCGAGTTACACTGCAGACCACAACTTCCATAAGGACATGAATATGCAGCAGGCGATAGAGGTGAGTCACGACTAGACAGAGCAGTCGTACATCCTGCTTGGGCATTATGAGTTTGTACAGGGGTTTTCAAAGCTGTCCTCTCGGGTTCCTAGACGTTTCATGTATTTGAACTATTCCAAAGCGTTTTAAATTCTTATCTAATCATCAAGCCCTTCAATAGGTATACCAGATGAGCTAGTTCAGGGCTACAACGAAACTGTGAGGAGATGTTTGCTAACCACGGAGTTAGTACATAGAGTCTGTCTGTCTGTCTGTCTGTCTGTCTGTCTGTCTGTCTGTCTGTCTGTCTGTCTGTCTGTCTGTCTGTCTGTCGACCCAGCTCTCTGTAACGTTGACTCTCCTTAGGACACTGAAAGATACACACACACCATCAAATGATAAATAATGATCTTCCTCTTGTGGTACTTTTCATATTTAGCTACCTTTTAAACTTATAAAACTTTTTCTTTTTACATTTCCCCCAAAAAATGTACCAGGAGATTTTTGAAACTAGTCGCTCCCCAACTACTTCCACTAATGGAAAAGTAATTTCCTTTGTGTAAAATCAGGACATATTTCTCTTTTTGATTTCCAAACTGCTTCATTAACCTTGTTCCCAACCTGCTAGGTAATTAGCTGAACAGCTGTACACTGTCTGTCAAGTCTTCCTCCAGTCTCCCCTCCACCCTCCAGTCTACCCTCCACCTCCAGTCTACCCTCCACCTCCAGTCTCCCCTCCACCCTCCAGTCTCCCCTCCACCCTCCAGTCTACCCTCCACCTCCAGTCTCCCCTCCACCTCCAGTCTCCCCTCCACCCTCCATATTCCAGTCTCCCGTCCACCACCATGCCAGGGAAGAATCCATCACATGCTCACTGTTTAGGCAGCTTTTAGCAGTATTCATACACAACCATTCACCATGCAGCTGGAGGGCACGACCCAGTCTCAATGGCTGCTTCGCAAGCTAATCAATCAGAGCTCATAGAAAATTAGTTTGCCTTCACACACCCATCTCCTCATCAATGTTTTTATGGATTTACACACTGAAGAATATTTCAACATAACTTCTGAAAGTGAAGTTTGAGTAATTGTAAAAGATAGCCGTCAGTTTCCTTCATGTAATGGAGAATGTGATTCTGGAAGAGGGCCAGATCCCATTTATTTTAATAACTGAAGTAATCTCAATAATTTGTACATCCATTTGTCACTTAGCCAGTCATTCTAACCATCCTTATTTAGTGCCCACGGGGTCCACACAATTAACCCAGAGCTATATAGTTTCCCTGGCCTGTCCTCAGCCGAGAGAATCTTCTCTCTCTCTCAGCTCTTTCCCTGCTATCCCACTGCTGTCTCCCTGCATCTGTAGGCTGACGTCACACTTACTACTTTTAAAGGCTAAGTGAGCCATGGGTACACTCTTCATCAATATTCTTATGAGATTCATTCTTTATGTTATAAATTGCCTCTCTTTTCCCATCCGGACATCATATGAAGTGATTCATGATATCAACTAGTGATGTCAACTAGTGAACTAACTCTGCTGCCTAAGATCTGTATGCACCAACCTAAACTTCCATGGATTGACAACCGCTATATCATATTTATTTTGTTAAGAATAGGGATGAATCATCAAGTAGAGACTGTTCCTCCCTGAATCATAAAATAAATGTAATGTCAGAACATAATTTCACTTCAATCATTGTACATACAGGGGGTAGGTAGCTATCGTCATAGTGCCAGAATTGAAGTAACCCTTGAACCAGTACAACTCATCTGGTGCTGGGAATGTCCAAAGCAAACATACAATCAAGCCACTGAAAATGCTCTGTTTTTGTAACAACATCATCAACCGTGCCTAGCGAGACCTTGACACAACCAATCAGAGAGATGTAGCACAATGATGACAGACAAAGGCCTGGTAGGCCTTGATGTTGAGTGCTGAGTGAGGCTACATAATAGGGCTCAGTTAGTGTTTCCTCAGTCAGACGACCTGGGAGAGGCGGTGGGGATGTGAATGTCAGGCTGTTCTCCAGGCACGGACAGATGTGGGGTGTGGACAGGGGTGTTACAGGTTTCAAGAGGTACCTCTAATTCAATTCAATTTAACGGCTTTATTGACATGGGAAACATATGTTGACATTGCCAGAGCGAGATAAATAGATAATAAACAAAAGTAATATTTAACAATCAAAAATGAACAGTAAACATTACACTCACAAAAGTTTCAAAGGAATAGAGACATTTCAGATGTCATATTATGGCTATGTACAGTGTTGTCACGATGAGCAAATCTCTCTCTCTTTTTTCTCTCTGATAGGTTGCTGACTGACAGGGAAAATAGACGCACGCTTTGTTTGGCCTTGGAGCTGCTTTCTCTGTATCTAAAATGGCTGCCATTTCTCACAGTTTCCCTCACTGCTTTTCTTCACATCCTTGTTTCACTAGTTGGGACATAATTCATAATTCCCACCTACTTCAGAGTAGCAATGCGATTCTCTCTGTCATTTATCCTTTCATGTGATGTTGTCTGTCTGTATGGTAACCTAAGGTAATGTGGAACATGTGAATAATTGCTTAGGGCAGTACAATGCCTTATCATCAATGACTAAAGGATGTGCACTAACAGACTTCAGTGTATTTCAGACAATGTCCAGAGCTTGTTATATCGATTATTATTTTTCTCCCCCTCAAAAAAGACTAATGAGGCTCAGGACTTCCACTCGAAAGGTTAATACAATATTGAAATATCAGGAGATGAATGATGCTCATGCTCCTGCAGAAGAGGGTGACAAATGTCTTGCCCTTTTCATTCTGCGCCTCCACCTATTTGTGATCTCTCTGTCTCTCCCTCTCTCCCTCTTTTTGTTTTTATTTCTGTCCTTCTTTCAATTCAATGCAAGGGCTGTATTGACATGGGAAACATGTGTTAACATTGCCAAAGCAAGTGAAATATATAATAAACAAAAGTGAAATAAATAATACAAATGAACAGTAAACATTACACCCCAAAAAAGTTCCAAAAGAATAAAGACATTTCAAACGTCATATTATATATATATATATATATATATATATATATATATATATATATACACTGTATATAGCACTATATATATATATACACAGTGCTATATACAGTGCAAATAGTTAAAGTACAAAAAGGAAAATAAATCAACATAAATATGGATTGTATTTACAATGGTGTTTGCCCTTTTCTTGTGGCAACAGGTCACAAATCTTGCTGCTGTGAAAGCACAGTGTGATATTTTACCCAGTAGATATTGGAGTTAATCAAAATTGGGTTTGTTTTCAAATTCTTTGTTGATCTGTGTAATCTCAGGGAAATATGTGTCTCTAATATGGTCATACATTTGGTAGGAGGTTCGGAAGTGCAGCTCGGTTTCCACCTCATTATGTGGGCAGTGTGCACGTAGACACTCTCTTCTCTTGAGTGCCAGGTCTTCCGACAGCGGCCTTTCTCAATAGCAAGGCAATGCTCACTGAGTCTGTACATAGTCAAAGAGTGTGCAAGGCTGTCATCAAGGCAAAGGGTTTGAAGAATAAAAGAAATGTCATATATTTTTATTTGTTTAACACTGTTTTGGTTACAACATGATTCCATATGTGTTATTTCATAGTTGTGATGTCTTCACTACTATTCTACAACATAGAAAATAGTAAAAATAAAGAAAACCCCTTGAATGAGTAGGTGTGTCCAAACTTTTGACTTTTAGTGCCTTCGGAAAGTATTCAGACCCCTTGACTTTTCCCACAGTTTGTTACGTTACAGCCTTATTATAAAATGGATTTAAAAAACATCCTCAGCAATCTACACACAATATCCCATAAATTGAAAACAGGTTTTCAAACATTTTAGCAAATTTATGAAAAAATATGGAAATGGAAATACTGTACTGTATTCAGACCCTTTGCTGTGAGACTCGAAATTGAGCTCAGGTACATCCTGTTTCCATTGATCATCCTTGAGATGTTTCTACAAATTTATTGGATTCCACCTGTTGTAAATTCAAGTGATTGGACATGATTTGGAAAGGTGCACACCTGTCCTATATAAGGTCTCACAGTTGACAGTGCATGTCAGAGCAAAAAAACAATCCATGAGGTCGAAGGAATTGTCCGTAGAGCTCTGAGACATGATTGTGTTGAGGCACAGATCTTTGAAAGGGTACCAAAACATTTCTGCAGCATTGAAGGTCGCCAAGAACACAGTGGACTCTATCATTCTTAAATTGAATAAGTTTGGAAGCACCAAGACTCTTCCTAGAGCTTGCCTCCCGGCCAAACTGAGCAATCACGGGAGGTTGTCAAGAACCCGATGGTCACTCTGACACTCTGAAACAAGATTCTCTGGTCTGATGAAACCAAGATTGAACTCTTGAATGCCAAGCGTCATGCCTGGAAGAAACCTGGCACCATCCCTAAGGTGAAGCATGGTGGTGGCAGAATCATGCTGTGGGGATGTTTTTCAGTGGCAGGGACTGGGAGACTAGTCAGGATCACGGCAATGATGACTGGAGCAAAGTACAGAGAGATCCTTGATGAAAACCTGCTCCAGAGCTCTCAGGATCTCAGACTCCTGCGAAGGTTCACCTTCCAACAGGACAACAACCATAAGCACAGAGCCAAGACAACACAGGAGTGGCTTCGGGACAAGTCTCTGAATGTCCTTGAGTGGCCCAGCCACAGCCTGGACTTAAACCTGATCGAACATCACTGGAGAGAACTGAAAATTGCTCTGCAGCAACACTCCCCATTTAACCTGACAGAGCTTGAGAGGCTCTGCATAGAAGAATGGGAGAAACTCCACAAATAGGTGTGCCAAGCTTGTAGTATCATACCTAAGAACAATCGAGGCTTTAATCGCTGCCAAAGTTGCTTCAACAAAGTACAGAGTAAAGGGTCTGAATACTTATGGAAATGTGTTATTTCAGTTTTATATTTTTTATAAATTAGGAAACATTTTTAAAAACGTGTTTTTCCTTTGTCATTAAGGGGTATTGTGTGTAGATTGATGATTGAAAAAAAATCTAATTGAATCCATTTTTAGAATAAGGCTGTAATTGCACAAAATGTAGAAAAAGTCAAGAGATCTGAATACTTTCCTGAAGGCACTGTATATAATTTATTTATCCCTCTTTCTCTCTTTCTCTTTGTCTCTGTCTCTCACGATCTCTTTCTTTTTCTCTGTCTCTGTCATTCTCTTCTTCTCCTTTATAATAACTATCCCGTACGTACCGACAAAGTCCAGGATTCAATCCAAGTCACATTATAAAGCAGTCAACTAGACAGCCAGCATTTCCCGGCAATGTGCTTGAACGTAATCTCTAAAAACGTCTGGGAAAATGCCTGTATAATAATGCACAATGTCTGATGTTCAGTGCTGTATAACTGTGCAGTCAACCTTTCTACCTGTTTTTGATGATGGTGATACGATTATCTAAGTACAGCTCCCTCTATTCTTAAACCCCTGGAGGCTGTTTTTGTGTTGACATGAGACAGTTTTATTGCTCATCACTGTATTCTTTACCAAAAGGTTGGCTGTACCTCTTTGAAGTCACCTACTGTAGATCACATCATTGTGCTCTTTTTGTTTACAAAGCACTGCTCCACAAGGTTCTAACTTACTTAACATCACTGTTAAGATTTAAAATGACAAGTTATCAGACCCGTTCACAGGGGTTTCTCTTAATAAGTCAGCCTTCAGTTTTCTTGCTCCACATGTTTGGAATGACCTCAGATTTTGAATAAATGCGTTTGTGTCCCTAGCAGTGGCGATTTTAGCATGTCAATCTTGGTGGGGCAAAAAAAAAAAGGTGTGATGCATGCCATCAAAGCCACAACACAACACTTAACAATACATTAATTGCACTATAACGGTGACAAACGGTGCCCACAAACTGTTAGGGCCCACATAAAGCTGTCTCAACAGCAGAGTCCCAACAGCAGTCCCAACACCTTACCACTGCTACACCTTTCCCAGTCGTAGCTCCTTTTTTCCCCGAGTTCCCAGTTGTCTTGAACTCACTAAAGTCAGATTTTAGGTTCAGAGTTAACAGTTGTTTTGAGAGTGGCACAAATCATGCTTCATTGACAGCATGCCCAATGTTGAATGTATATTATTTTAAACTAGGAAAAGAGACCCTTAATCTTAGACTTGGGACCACACAGCCACTCCACTGAATAGCATGCTAATGATTGCTTTGCAATGCTGGCAGTCAGCCACTGATTCCTTCCAAACCACTCACTGTTGAATTTGCAAATTTCCAAGTTGTTGCGTAATGTTTATATCCAATGGCTGATGAGCACCGATATGTTTCATCTATAATTTCTCCTCAATATTTATATTTATATGACAAGGATTAAAACGGATTTGCCAGTAGATTGTCGGCTTGATTCATGATGATGACTGTCCAATCGAAGCTACTGTAGATATAACGTGATTTGATGTTCATTTATCTGTGGCCAATGACCTCGATCCTTCTTGGATGGGCACTTCTAATGTAACTCTATGGCAGCACCCTAGGTGCTTGAATTTTCAAGCTCTACCCTTAGACTTGGGGGTGATGTAGTGTTCCCGTGAGTGACAGAACACTTAGCCAATCATGACGCAACACTCCGTATTGTCTGCTGGCTGCCCCACCACCACAGAAAGCACTGAGCTAGGCTGAAACGCTTGCATTTTGGAGCTCTCTTACTCAAGAAAACAAAAAAAAGATGTATGTTTGTATGCAGCTTTAATAACTCAATGATATATACATGTTTTTACATTGTTTGCAAACTGATATGTGACACATATTATGGCCAACATATCATGCAAAACAGGTAAGCCCTCCCCCCAAAAATATATATTTTAATGTTCTTATTTTTTGCAAAAAATGTGGGTTTGTCTGTACAATATGTGTTGTGCTGTATTTTACTTGGTTCATATTGTATTTGATGTTTGATGAATTTTATTAAATGGTATATGCAGGGCTCCCTCGTAAAAGAGACGCTGGTCTCCATGGTGAGTCCCTGAAAGAAAGGTAAATAGCAATGCGCCTTGGATTGAATCCTGGCCTTTTGCAAAATTATGTGCTTAAAGACCATGGCACCGAGACAATAGAGAAGATGGGTTTGCATGCCTCTTGTGTTAATGTCAGTAAATTAATAGCATTGATCTATCTTCATTAGTGGGCTTTGAGATTGGAACCACAAGGACTGTGTTGGTGGAGAGAAGTGATATGTCTTCCGGCTCCACCACTCTGAATGTTGTGATTCTCCTCTGTCTCAGGTTGGAGGTCATGGCCATTGAGAGCCTCAACCTCCTGTCTCAGGTCGGAGGTCATGGCCATAGAGAGATTCAACCTCCTGTCTCAGGTCGGAGGTCATGGCCATAGAGAGTCTCAACCTCCTGTCTCACTAGTACCACATTGTTGTTGTTTTCTTGTATCATGCAGTCTACAGTGTAGTAATGGTCCGGTTCCTGTCTGTAAGAGAGGACTCCTCCCAGTTCCTTCCCAGCGTTCCATGGAGTGGGCTGCTCCAAGTTTCAATCAACTTGGCATAATTGGAGTGATTTCCTGTCTTACTGTATATTTCAATCCATCTGTATAATCAGGCTGGATTAACGCCTATCAGATGGAGCATAGAGGGAGAGGGCTACGGTAGACCCTCCCCTGCCCATTCACCCTCTATCTGTCCCACACACAATTACACACCAGCTTGAGAGAAAGAGGAAATTACATTCTTTGTCATCTCATTTTTCACTGGGGGGCTCAGCACGCAAAGCGCTGTTCACTGTTACTTAGCGTCAACTGTAATTAATGCATTGCAACCTGGGCTTGTGAATGTCTCCCATGTCCATTTTAATATGACACATAAGACAATTATCACCACACTTTTAGCAAACCACTCACAGATAATGTATTGTGTTAAGATCATCTACTTTGTCTGAGGACCAGTGTGTTAGGGAATAGGGAAGACAAGCATCACACTGCACGTGAACACAGGTCTTCATTTCTCTGGGCGGGTAACAGCTCTTGTGTGAGCCATTACTGTGACATGTCAACGTCAATAGTTGATGCTGTCAAATACCACTGTTGGACCTCATGGTATCCTAGTATCATGTGCTCACTTCCTACCTCTATAAATAAGCAAAAATTAATTTGATTAGTTTAACTTGTATTTTTAGTGTGGGTAAACTTTTTTTGTAAGGTAAACTTATTTTTGAATTGTGTAAAGGTATTTATTTTTTAGTTAGGTAAAAGAATATATTTTTTATCAGGTAAACAATTTAGGGAGTGGCTGCTTGTCGAATTCTCCGGATGCCTCTGCCCGATAGCTAAACAATCAAATCTTCTGAGCATGTGTGGGATTGTCTACTTTACACACAGCTGCTGCTCCCTCGGCTGCCGGTTAGGATTAGGGTTGAGGGTTGAGGGTTATGATTGAAGGTTGAGGGTGGAGGTTAGGGTTATGGTTATGGTTGAGGTTTGAGGGTTATGGTTATGGTTGAGGGTTGAGGGTGGAGGTTAGGGTTAGGGTTATGGTTAAGGGTTGAGGGTTATGGTTATGATTGAGGGTTGATCATTGAGGGTTGAGGTTAGGGTTATGGTTATGGTTATGGTTGAGGGTTGAGGGTTATGGTTATGGTTAGGGTTGAGAGTTATGGTTGAGGGTTGAGGTTAGGGTTATGGTTATGGTTGAGGGTTGATGGTTGAGGGTTATGGTTATGGTTATGGTTGAGGGTTGATGGTTGAGGGTTGAGGTTATGGTTATGGTTATGGTTGAGGGTTATGGTTATGGATGAGGGTTGAGGGTTATGGTTATGGTTAGGGTTGAGGGTTATGGTTGAGGGTTGAGGGTTGAGGTTAGGATTATGGTTATGGTTATGGTTATGGTTGAGGGTTGATGGTTGAGGTTATGGTTATGGTTATGGTTGAGGGTTATGGTTATGGTTGAGGGTTATGGTTATGGTTATGGCTGAGGGTTAAGGTTATGGTTGGTTATGGTTGAGGGTTGAGGGTTGAGGTTATGGTTATGGTTGAGGGTTAAGGTTATGGTTATGGTTATGGTTGAGGGTTGAGGGTTATGGTTATGGTTATGGTTGAGGGTTATGGTTATGGTTATGTTTGAGGGTTATGGTTGAGGGTTGAGGTTAGGGTTTTGGTTATGGTTATGGTTGAGGGTTAAGGTTATGGTTGAGGTTAGGGTTATGGTTATGGTTGACGGTTGAGGTTAGGGTTATGGTTATGGTTGAGGGTTGAGGTTATGGTTATGGTTATGGTTGAGGGTTGAGGTTAGGGTTATGGTTATGGTTATGGTTGAGGGTTAAGGTTAGGGTTATGGTTATGGTTATGGTTGAGGGTTGATGTTAGGGTTATGGTTATGGTTGAGGGTTAAGGTTATGGTTATGGTTAAGGTTGAGGGTTGAGGTTAGGGTTATGGTTATGGTTATGGTTGAGGGTTAAGGTTATGGTTGAGGTTAGGGTTATGGTTATGGTTGAGGGTTGAGGTTAGGGTTATGGTTATGGTTGAGGGTTGAGGTTAGGGTTATGGTTAAGGTTGAGGGTTGAGGTTAGGGTTATGGTTATGGTTATGGTTGAGGGGTAAGGTTGACATGGGACCAGGATTCCCATGGATCTTATGGGTCAGGTGGGATTCCTGCAGAGACGGGAGTCCCTGCCCCCCCCCCCCCCCCTACTATTTAAACATTTATAATAGGCCTTCATCAGCTGGGCAGGCAACGAAAAATATCTAGCTAACAGTATGTTAAAAGCAAGCTAACAGCTCGCTCTCCTGTCTCTTCTCTAGAGCAGCCCAAAATGGGTCCGTTGCTATGGAAACTCACCCATGCAGCACAGTGCAGGTACTGGGAAGAGACGTGCAGCTAACAGAGAAAGGCATTTCTGATTTCTGCGGTTAAAATGGGCACGCGACAGACAGGAATGTTGATGTGTTATATAACTGTTGCGGGATTGGGACATTATGGGGACATGTTTTACAGGACAAGACATGACAGACATTAATTTTTACTCCTGTGTCACCCTCTAGTTGAGGCTAGGATTATGGTTGACCTGGGATAAGGACATGAAGCTAGGATTAGGGTTGAGGCCAGTGTTAGGGTTGACCCGGTATGTAACACTATCCCTAACCTTCACCCCAACCCTAGCTGTGTTCAGCTAGTTAAGTGTTAAATCCAAGTCGGGTCCTTTCTCCTGAATTTTTGTTAATCCTTAACACCATAAACAGATAAAATGAAAATGAACCGTTAAATGGTACTTCGAGGTCCAATATTCAGAATTTTGATTTAAGATATTGCCAAAACAGAGAAGAGAGTGCATGCTAAATGGTTTGATTTGGGGCAGAGAGAGAGCAGTTTCAGAGCATTTTGAAATAGGAAACAGGAAACCATTTTGATAGCAGCATGAACACAACTCCCAGAGGCCCTCGCTGATGAAAAGCTTTTTGTGTTAGCACAGCACTTCTGACAAGATGTAAAGTGTGTCATGCCTCAAAAAGGAGAGGAAAAATCTCAAGTCCATGCCAGACCAATTCACTTTTTAGGTGTAGCCTAATGCACGGTGACAAAAATTGGTTGTTTAAGTTTGAATATTCCTTTTTAGTAATTGAATGCTACCTTTTAGTGCATATCCTTGCTTCCTAAAACCTGCCATTCTCTATACAGAGTGAACCTCAGTTTATTGTTGAACATGTTAGAATGGAATAAGTTAGATGTTTCTCTCTTCATTCTCAGTCAGTCCTCCAGCTACACTCAGCTCTCAGGGTAGAAGCAGCCATTGGATGTGACTCCCAGTTCACACACATTAGTGTCCTACTCAACCTCACTGGTCCACACCTCAGCCTCACCAAGATTTGTCCTGACTTCTTGGCTACCCAAGCGCCCTCTGTTACTTCATGCATTGTGCTGCCTCATAAACAGAGAGCTGTAGTGAGCTAGCAGTACTGCTGCTGCACTACAACACAAACCAAGCTGTAAATAAAGTGCAATGGTCAGTTTACACTACAGTCTAACAACTCTAAGCAATCTAAGGCAGTGCTATCTCAACATTTTTATGTCTGTATTCTTTGATCCTCTTTTATGATGTGATGATGTAGGCCTTTTGTTATGATGTAGGCCTTATGTTATGATGTGATGATTTAGGCCTATTGTGATGATGTAGGTCTTATGTTATGATGTGATGATTTAGGCCTATTGTGATGATGTAGGTCTTATGTTATGATGTGATGATTTAGGCCTATTGTGATGATGTTAGTCTATTGTGATGATGTAGGTCTTATGATATGATGTGATGATGTAGGCCTACTGTTATGATGTAATGATGTAGACCTATTGTTATGATGTGATGATGTAGGACTATTGTTATGCTGTGATGATGTAGGCCTATTGTTATGATGTGATTATGTATGACAATTGTTATGATGTGAGGTGATGATGTAGGCCTATTGTTATGATGTGATGATTTAGGCCTATTGTGATGATGTAGGTCTTATGATATGATGTGATGATGTAGGCCTATTGTTCTGCTGTGATGATGTAGGCCTATTGTTATGATGTAACAATGTAGGTCTATTTTATTTTAGAAATGAAAGACCCAAACCAAACAAAAAACATGTAATTAACTGTCACATATTACATGAAGATGAATTAAAGTTCAGTTTAATTAGGGAGACTGATGCTTGAGTTTTTATCTGGTTGTTAGAGCAATGCAAAGATCAGATAACCTGGGTACTAATAGTACATCATAAAGTAATGAATACAGGAACATATTTTCCATAAGAAGAGTTCAGTTATCTTGGTGGCTACACACAGACACGGTAAATGAGTGTAAATATTTTCAGAAGAAAGGGGACAAGTCAAGTTTTTAAAAATTGTCACATGAAGCATTTTTCCAATTAGTGATAGTAATTGGGGTGTGTGTGAAGGCAGCGCCCAGACACACAGAGGATAATCTGGCCTTTCTGTATTAGATGGGAAGTGGACCGTGAAAGTAATTGGTGAGTGTAGCACAAATTGGATCTTAGGGTGATGTGGTTTTTATTCCTCTGAGGCAATATTTGCAAAATGATTAGAACAATGTTGCTGCTGCTGCACATTTTCAAAACGGTTTATTACATACTTGTAACGTTTATGATCAAATTCTTGGCAGGCTTAGTAATCAACTCCTGAGTGGGAGGTGTTTTATATATTGACAGGGTGGTGGTAAGGAGGACAGAAGAAAAGCCCAGGTTTATATCCATAGCCTCAAGTCCTTTTAAACCAGCAGATAAATAAATAATACCAATACAATCCAAATGGTTTTCATCACTCAACTGTTTCCAATTAGAATTCAGATTATACTGCTCTGAAATAAACAGGCAAATCAAGCATAACTAAAACGGATGGCAGGGTTGTTTTACAAGATGTCCCACAGAGACTAAAAAGGCTTATTTCTATAGCAGGGGTTCTTGTTAGGGACGTGGGTGAGAGAGAGCAACAACATGTTTTAACCAACAAATGCTGTGTGAGGCACTTACAAATAACATGATTAGAGACAGATTCATTAGGCGGTATCACCGCCGTCACAACGCTGGGTAATGAGCTGTGGTGCCGGAGCAGTAACCACCAGGGGTTTGGTAAGCCTGCCTGGCTGACACTGTTGTGACCCTGGGATCAAAAGACCTGATATTTTGGAATATCTGCAGCCCACGGAACACCATGGAACACCAAGGAACACCATGGAACACCAAGGAACACCATGGAACACCAAGGAACACAGAGGAACACCACAGTACGCCTCCAGCTGATAAATTGCCGTTTTACCACCTGGTCAAACCAACCCATAGCCAGCAGACATACCTGGCTGAATACTGAACAGCCTTCTTGTTATGGTGGCTTAGCTGTTATGTTATCATGTAATAATGGAGGCTTATTGTTATGATGTGATGTTGTAGGCCGATTGTTAAGACTCCCGAGTGGCACAGCGGTCTAAGGCACTGCATCTCAGTACTAGAGGTGTCACTACAGACCCTGGTTTGATCCCGGCTGTATCACAACCGGCCGTGATTTGAAGTCCCATAGGGCGGCGCTCTATTGGCCCAGCGTCGCCTGGGTTAGTGGAGGGTTTGGCCGGTGTAGGCCGTCATAGTAAAATAAGAATTTGTTCTTAACTGACTTGCCTAGTTAAATAAAGGTTAAACAGCCATGTTCTGTATAACATGGTTTTCACCCTCAGAGAGAGAAAGTTGTGTTGTATCTGGATTGAGATGTGGATGTTGTCTGGAGTGGAGCTGTTGAACATGCTGGGAGCTTCAGAACAGGAATGGGTCTCTGAGTTGAGACTGAACTACAGACACCACACAACAAGTGACTGTAGGGTTAAGGATGAGATGGCTAACCACAGCAGACATATTTACTGCAATCCTTCTGTCACACAGCACACAGGGCAGTCTCCTGTCACACAGGGCAGTCTCCTGTCACACAGGTTATTCTCCTGCCACACAGGGCATTCTCCTGTCACACAGGGCAGTCTCCTGTCACACAGGGCAGTCTCCTGTCACACAGGGCAGTGTCCTGTCACACAGCACACAGGGCATTCTCTTGCCACACAGGGCATTCTCCTGCCACACAGGGCAGTCTCCTGTCACACAGGGCAGTCTCCTGCCACACAGGGCAGTCTCCTGCCACACAGGGCAGTCTCCTGTCACACAGGGCAGTCTCCTGTTACACAGCATACAGGGCAGTCTCCATTCACACAGGACAGAGAGGAAAACAAAGGGAGGAGGAGAAGACGAGCAGACATAAAGAGCAGGACAGAGGATGAGAGAGAGGTAGGGAACGAAAGAAAGAAGAAGAAAATGTAGATAGAGAGGGTGGACAGAATGGGAGAGACACCCAGCTATTGCATAACATTCTGAGAACCATATGTTTCTCAGAGCTTGGTGAGAGCGTGGTTGTCCTATGGTTATTTTGCATACAACCTTCCGGGAATGGTGCAGTATAGTTGATTGGCTTTGGACAGTTCACAGCATGGGTGCTTGCAACGTCAGGGTTGTGGGTTCGATTCCCATGGGGGACCAGCACGAAAATGTATGCACTCACTACCTTAGGTCGTTCTGGATAAGAGCCAGTCTTGTGGCCAGTCAACAGGCAGGGGAAGCCTCCAGTATTGGAGACAGTCTTGTGGCTAGTCAACAGGCAGGGGAAGCCTCCAGTATTGGAGACAGTCTTGTGGCCAGTCAACAGGCAGGGGAAGCCTCCAGTATTGGAGACAGTCTCTTGGCCAGTCAACAGGCAGGGGAAGCCTCCAGTATTGGAGACAGTCTTGTGGCCAGGCAGGGGAAGCCTCCAGTATTGGAGACAGTATTGTGGCCAGTCAACAGGCAGGGGAAGCCTCCAGTATTGGAGACAGTCTCTTGGCCAGTCAACAGGCAGGGGAAGCCTCCAGTATTGGAGACAGTATTGTGGCCAGTCAACAGGCAGGGGAAGCCTCCAGTATTGGAGACAGTATTGTGGCCAGTCAACAGGCAGGGGAAGCCTCCAGTATTGGAGACAGTCTTGTGGCCAGTCAACAGGCAGGGGAAGCCTCCAGTATTGGAGACAGTATTGTGGTCAGTCAACAGGCAGGGGAAGCCTCCAGTATTGGAGACAGTCTCTTGGCCAGTCAACAGGCAGGGGAAGCCTCCAGTATTGGAGACAGTCTTGTGGCCAGTCAACAGGCAGGGGAAGCCTCCAGTATTGGAGACATTCTCTTGGCCAGTCAACAGGCAGGGGAAGCCTCCAGTATTGGAGACAGTCTCTTGGCCAGTCAACAGGCAGGGGAAGCCTCCAGTATTGGAGACAGTCTTGTGGCCAGTCAACAGGCAGGGGAAGCCTCCAGTATTGGAGACAGTCTTGTGGCCAGTCAACAGGCAGGGGAAGCCTCCAGTATTGGAGACAGTCTTGTGGCCAGTCAACAGGCAGGGGAAGCCTCCAGTATTGGAGACAGTATTGTGGTCAGTCAACAGGCAGGGGAAGCCTCCAGTATTGGAGACAGTCTTGTGGCTAGTCAACAGGCAGGGGAAGCCTCCAGTATTGGAGACAGTATTGTGGTCAGTCAACAAGCAGGGGAAGCCTCCAGTATTGGAGACAGTCTTGTGGCCAGTCAACAGGCAGGGGAAGCCTCCAGTATTGGAGACAGTCTTGTGGCCAGTCAACAGGCAGGGGAAGCCTCCAGTATTGGAGACAGTCTCTTGGCCAGTCAACAGGCAGGGGAAGCCTCCAGTATTGGAGACAGTCTCTTGGCCAGTCAACAGGCAGGGGAAGCCTCCAGTATTGGAGACAGTCTTGTGGCCAGTCAACAGGCAGGGGATGCCTTCAGTATTGCCTTCCCATAACACTGTGGTGGTATACAGGATGCAAAAATAGCCCTCAGTCCTTATGGTTGGGTAGAAGAAGATAAACTATGGTGGTAGTGTGAGGGAGAGGAGCACTAGACCTACGTGATGAGGCCTGTGGTCAGATCCTTCTCCCAGAGCAGAGCCCAGCCAGGCATCATTAATCACAACAGGAACATGTAGAGCTCATGAAGAGAGTAGGCATTGCTTATGCTGCACTGGAGCTCACCCTACAAAGAAACCCAAAATAACAATGCATCCACCTAAATGTTTCCCTGCTCCCATCTCTCCTTCTCCTTTTCTACCCCATCTCCCTCTCTCTCTTTCTTTACCGCTCTCTCTTTCTCTGATCCTCTTAACGTGCTGCTGTCTCCTCGTGTTAATTTTCTGCTTCAGTGACACGCATCATTGAGGGAGTTCTTTCTAACAACCCCGCCACCCTTCATGCAGAAGTCTTTGAGTCGTGCACAGAGGTGTCAATCAAATTATTAACCATAATGGTGACCAGGATGCGTTTTTAAAACCCGGCTTCAATGTGACATCACTGCGGTTTGCCTACTAATCCCCCACCTCTCCACTTCTCACGCTTCCCAGAAATGAGCCCCTGTCCCTATCACGACTCTGGAAGGAGGGAAGAGCACATGCCGGGCTAGTCTTTAGGCTTGAATCATTTCATTTCCCTGAGCGGCTTTCCATAAATAACAACCAAATCCTTAATTTCCAAGGATCTTGACATGTAGCGGCCTTCTCAATATCATCTTCTTATCGCAATTTGTGATGTAGGGTTTTTCATTTGAAGGGGGCTGGAGGATGGAGAGAGTTAAAGGGTTTTTCTCTCTTCTTGACTGAAGGAGTCAAAGTAATTATTCATTGTTCTAGCGTCGTCAGGGATGATGTCTAACATTTCCTCTCTTCTGCTTTGTTGCAGAGACGAGACAGGGAGCCCAGGCAGGGAGCCCAGGCAGGGAGCCCAGGCAGGGAGAAGGGGCAGGGATACCAGGCAGGGAGCCCAGGCAGGGAGAAGAGGCAGGGAGCCCAGGCAGGGAGAAGAGGCAGGGAGCCCAGGCAGGGAGAAGAGGCAGGGAGCCCAGGCAGGGAGAAGAGGCAGGGAGCCCAGGCAGGGAGGAGAGGCAGGGAGGGGAGGCAGGGAGCCCAGGCAGAGAGAAGAGGCAGGGAGCCCAGGCAGGGAGAAGAGGCAGGGAGCCCAGGCAGGGAGAAGAGGCAGGGAGCACAGGGAGGGAGAAGAGGCAGGGAGCCCAGGCATGGAGAAGAGGCAGGGAGCCCAGGCAGGGAGAAGAGACAGGGAGCCCAGGCAGGGAGCCCAGGCAGGGAGCCCAGGCAGTGAGAAGAGGCAGGGAGCCCAGGCAGGGAGAAGAGGCAGGGAGCCCAGGCAGGGAGGAGAGGCAGGGAGGGGAGGCAGGGAGCCCAGGCAGAGAGAAGAGGCAGGGAGCCCAGGCAGGGAGAAGAGACAGGGAGCCCAGGCAGGGAGCCCAGGCAGGGAGAAGAGGCAGGGAGCCCAGGCAGGGAGGAGAGGCAGGGAGGGGAGGCAGGGAGCCCAGGCAGAGAGAAGAGGCAGGGAGCCCAGGCAGGGAGAAGAGGCAGGGAGCCCAGGCAGGGAGCCCAGGCAGGGAGAAGAGGCAGGGAGAAGAGGCAGGGAGCCCAGCCAGGGAGAAAAGGCAGGGAGAAGAGCCAGGGAGCCCAGCCAGGGAGCCCAGGCAGGGAGAAGAGGCAGGGAGCCCAGGCAGGGAGAAGAGGCAGGGAGCACAGGGAGGGAGAAGAGGCAGGGAGCCCAGGCAGGGAGAAGAGGCAGGGAGCACAGGGAGGGAGAAGAGGCAGGGAGCCCAGGCAGGGAGAAGAGGCAGGGAGCCCAGGCAGGGAGAAGAGGCAGGGAGCACAGGGAGGGAGAAGAGGCAGGGAGCCCAGGCAGGGAGAAGAGGCAGGGAGCACAGGGAGGGAGAAGAGGCAGGGAGCCCAGGCAGGGAGAAGAGGCAGGGAGCCCAGCCATGGAGCCCAGCCATGGAGCCCAGCCAGGGAGCCCAGGCAGGGAGAAGAGGCAGTACAGGGAGAATGTCAGAGCCCTGCCCCTTCCTACTCTGGGTCCAAGAAAGGGACTCATACAGACCCAGGGAGGTACTGTGTGTGTGTCTGTGTGTGTGTGTGTGTGTGTGTGTGTGTGTGCATGCATGTGTGTGCTTGGAATAGGATATTTCATGTGCTATAGAAAGGTTCTGGACCTACACAACGAAGATGTGAGATGTGTGAGTGACATATCCTTCTATCTAAACATACAAAGTAACTGTAATATATTTACTGATGTTAGCTTTTACTGTAGAAGCAAATAGCTAGTCTACTGTTGTGGTAACATACGGATTACAACTACAACATCTGAGAGGTTGCTGAATGTACTAGTACTGTAGAGCCCAAACCCATACAGTGGGGAATTGCTGCATTCTATTTCAGAACCAGTCATATCCAACAACTGCCTTTGTACTCATTTATTTTTGTCTGTTTACTTCGTATCATATAAAATTGACTTGGATGACCTGATCATCTAGCTGTGTTTTTGATTAGAAAAGCAGAAAACAGATGCCTTGGTAATAAAGACAATTGTACAGGCAGCTGCACCATCTGTTGTTCTGGGTGACCAAAGTAACGAGAGGAGTTATGGGAGGAACGTTATAGTCCACAGGAGAGGAACTGAAAAGCGTTACTCATCATAAACAGGTAACTACATAGAATCTCATCAACTCAACTGAGAAAGTGAGAACTGAGTCTTAATACTGCAGTGGGCTAAATCAGGGTCACAGAGGGATTCCTGGTTTCTTAAACCAATCTACATAGAAACCAAAGTATACACCTCACACACATGGTTATGGGCTTAAAAAAGAAGACACCTGTATCTTGTCAGATATAGAGTTGAATGTATTACATTTTGTATTACAGTTTGCATCCCAATATTACAATTTTTTAAAATGAAATTTAGCAAAACTGTTTGACATAGAAACACCGGATTATCGTCGTAATAATACAAAAAATATGTATTAATTTTGAAAAATGTTAATAACATTCCACCCATGAGTTCAAAGAGGGTGCTTTTGGTCACTGACCTCAGGAAAGAGCTACATGTTTTATATTCATTTATATATTACTGACGCATTGACAGCCTTCTGACCTCCATTAGTTGGGCTCAGCAGGAGTCTGAAACACAGAATCACAGCGACATGTTAAGAAATGGCCCACATTCCCTCTGGAAAAAGCACATCTGTATTCCTAGAACAGCCTCCATGCACTTTTGCAATCATTTTCTCTCTCTCTCTCTCTCTCTCTCTCTCTCTTTCTCCCTCTCTCTCTCTCTTTCTCTCTCCCCATGGTGTGTGTGTGTGTGTGTGTGTGTGTGTGTGTGTGTGTGTGTGTGTGTGTGTGTGTGTGTGTGTGTGTGTGTGTGTGTGTGTGTGTGTGTGTGTGTGTGTGTGTGTGTGTGTGTTTGTATGTATGGTCCGACTGTGATTGTGTCATTCCTTCCCATTGCCCTTCCATCGGTACTGTTAACAAAAGCTGGCCTTGACAAACTAAATGTGTTCTCCTTTTCCCTGACAGCTTTTCTAGAGGAGATGAGGGGATGTGGAGGTAGGAATGTGTTTCTCTGACAGCACAATGGACACATGCACTTACTGTACACACGCACACACACACACACATATACACACACACACCTCAGAGGGATTCATTGTCGTGTAGTCACGGTCTGACAGAGCCTCTCATGTATGAGTTTCAGAGACAGACAGAGAGACAGGGAGACAGAGAGACAGAGAGACAGAGAGACAGACAGACATAACTAATAAAGACAGACAGACAGACAGACAGACAGACAGACAGACAGACAGACAGACAGACAGACATACAGACAGACAGACAGACAGACAGACCCAGCAAGAGACAGACAGTGCCTACAGGGTATCAGAGGTCTTGTGTAGAGGAGTTAATGACACCAATATGGAATATGTCTTTATCTCCATCCAGTTGCTCTACTCTTTATTTATGCATGGCTGAATTGTTACATGTGAACATCCCTCTACCTCTATTGTCAAGCAGTAAAAATACTGTAAAAAAAAACAGTCAAAATAGAGTGAAAAAACAAACAGTAAAAATACAGCCATTCAAACGAAAAAGTGTACAGGTGAAATAATCTCTCACCATCCTGAAACTCTCTATTCATATACAGGTACTAAAGTCACTGGAAAACAGAAGCCATGTGTATAAATGGAGGACGGCTCATAATAATGCTGGAATGGAGTAAATGGAATGGCATCAAACACATGGAAACCTCGGAAAACAACACAATATCTGATGTGTTGGATACCGTTCCAATTTATTTCCTTCCAGCCATTACTATTAGCTCATCCTCCAAAAATAAAGGTGCCACCTGCCGCCTGTGGTCTAGTGGTACAGTAGCCTACATACCCTCCTGTAATTAACACAAGGAGAAAGTGTGTTGTGGTTTCTGTGTGTCCTGGTGTCCCACTGTGAACCACTTCTTAAGGATCGACTTTACGTTAACGGGACAGTTGTAAATCATGCAGTGTGTTATGTCAAGAGCACAGATTTTAGAGAAACAACAAATGTCAGTACATATAAGTGTCTTATATTGGTTGAAAGATAAAATAACTACACTGTCCAATTTACAGTAGTTATTACTGCGAAAAGATGCCATGCTATTGTTTGAGGAGACACTTTTTTCACAATGATAGGTTTGATAAATTAATCTCTGAAGGTGAAATGTGTACTTACATTCTGAAATCTTGCTCTGATTTATCATCCAAAGGGTCCCAGAGATAACATGAAGTGTCGTTTTGTTAGATAAAATCCTTTTTAATATCCTAAAAAGCTCCATATAGCATGCACAACCGATTTTGTAATTCCACTCTTTCAAATTGCAAAGAAGGGATCTGTGAAAATCTCACCCTAAACATTTTTTCAACGAGTCAAATCACATTTGTATGTATTCCTCAGAGATCCTAGAAGGTAACAAGACTTCACTATATCATTAGGGATGTAGTATATCCTATAGGACACCATATTTGGTCAGAGAGCGACGCCTTCGGGGTCAAGCAAAGCTAGCGAGATAGCCAATGAGCTGAGCTTTACAGGATTATCCAGAAACCCTGTATCTGTCAGAAAATGTAGCTGCTAACCTTGTACGACAGCATGCCATTTCATTTTGGACAAAAATTATAAGGATATTCAGAGTTATGAAGTTATGAAAACTGGTTTAACTTATAATATGGCTACTAATACTTGGAAAGCTAAATCAAAGTCCAAGTATACAGATATGACGATATTCTTGCAGAATTGTTTAAAATATGAATGTGAATGTCTCCTTCATGATTTGCCCAAATGTACCTGGGGACTTCACACTAAAACTATTGTAGTTCACTCATACTTCAAGTTGTCCATCTGAAACTTTGCACATACACTGCTGCCATCTTGTGGACACTATCGGAATCACCAGAGTGATGGCTGGAACTGTAACCTTTCTCTTGCATTTCAAAGATTGGGTGGTAGAAAAAAAAATGTTGTTTTTTTCTTCGTATTTTCTTCTACCAGATCTATTGTGTTATATTCTCCTTCATATAATTCACATTTCCACAAACTTCAACGTGTTTCCTTTCAAATGGTACCAAGAATATACATATCCTTGCTTCAGGGCCTGAGCTACAGGCAGTTAGATTCGGGTATGTCATTTTGGTGAAATTTGAAAAAAAGGGGGCTATCCCTAAGAAGTTGTTACACACATCGTTAATCAGGGAGATGTCCATTAAGCAGGTCATTCAGGATCGTGCTGAACAATTAAGGCGTGATTAAGAGATGTTCATCAGCCCATCCCTCTGGAGGGAGACAATAGGTGGGTAAGGGAGGGATGGAAAGAGGATGAGAAGAGGATCAATGGTTTTAGACAAGCTAAACACCTAATTCGCCTGCTTTGAGGATAACACAGTGCCACCGACGCGGCCCGCTCCAAAGGACTGTGGTCTCTCGTTCTCTGTGGCTGACGTGAGTAAAACATTTAAACGTGTTAACCCTCGCAAGGCTGCCGGCCCAGATGGCATCCCTAACCGCGTCCTCAGAGCATGCGCAGACCAGCTGGCTGGTGTGTTTACGGACATATTCAATCTCTCCCTATACTAGTCTGCTCTCCCCACATGTTTCAAAATGTCAACCATTGTTCCTGTACCCAAGAAAGCAAAGGTAACTGAACTAAATGACTATTGCCCCGTAGCACTCACTTCTGTCATCATGAAGTGCTTTGAGAGACTAGTCAAGGATCACATCACCTCCACCTTACCTGTCACCCTAGACCCACTTCAATTTGCTTGAAGCCCCAATATGTCCACAGACGATGCAATCACCATCGCACTTCACACTGCCCTAACCCATCTGGGCAAGAGACTTACCTACGTCAGAATGCTGTTCATCGACTACAGCTCAGCCTTCAAAACCATAGTACCCTCCAAGCTCATCCAAGCTCGGGGCCCTGGGTCTGAACCCGCCCTGTGCAACTGGGTCCTGGACATGCAGGCAGGCCACCCCCCAGGTGGTGAAGGTAGGAAACAACACCTCCACTGATCCTCAACACAGGGGCCACATGTGGGTACGTGCTCAGCCCCCTCCTGAACTCCCTGTTCACCAATGACTGCATGGCCATGCACGCCTTCAACTCAATCATCAAGTTTAAAAAAAAAGTTGTATTCTTATTTCACCTTTATTTCACCAGGTGGCCAGTTGAGAAGAAGTTCTCATTTACAACTGCGACCTGACCGAGATAAAGCAAAGCAGTGCGACACAAACAACAACACAGATTTACACATAAACAAACGTACAGTCAATAACACAATAGACAAATCTATATACAGTGTGTGCAAATGTACAGTAGTAAGAGTAGGGACGTAAAGGCAGTAAATAGGCCATAGTGGTGAAATAATTACAATTTAACATTTACATTGGAGTGATAGATGTGCAGATGATGATGTGCAAGTAGAGATACTGGGGTGCAAAAGAGCAGAAATAGCAATATGGGGATGAGGTAGTTGGGTGGGCTATTTACAGATGGGCTGTGTACAGGTGCAGTGATCGGTAAGCTGCTCTGATAGCTGATGCTGAAAGTTAGTGAGGGAGATATGTCTCCAGCTTCAGTGATTTTTGCAAGTGACCTAGCAAAGACTTACAGATGACCTGGAGCCGGTGGGTTTGGCGATGAATATGTAGTGAGGGCCAGCCAACGAGAGCAAACAGGTCGCAGTGGTGGGTAGTATATGGGGCTTGGTGACAAAACGGATGGCACTCTGATAGACTAAATACAATTTGCAGAGTAGAGTGTTGGAGGCTATTTTGTAAATGGCATCGTCAAAGTCGAGGATTGGTAGGATGGTCTGTTTTATGAGGGTAAGTTTGGCAGCATGAGAGAAAGATGCTTTGTTGCGAAATAGGACTCCGATTCTAGATTTAATTTTGGATTGGAGATTCTTAATGTGAGTCTGGAAAGAGAGTTTACAGTCTAACCAGACACCTAGGTATTTATAGTTGTCCACATATTCTAAGTCAGAACCGTCCTGAGTAGTGATGCTAGTTGGGCGGGGGGCACGGGCAGCGATCAGTTGAAGAGCATGCATTTAGTTTTACTAGCATTTAAGAACAGTTGGAGGCCTCAGAAGGAGAGTTGTATGGAATTGAAGCTCGTTTGGAGGTTTGTTAAAACACAGTGTCTAAAGAAGGGCCAGATGTATACAGAATGTATACATCTGGTGTGTACACATCAATGACAATCTGAATTGGTCCACCCACACAGACAGCGTGGCGAAGAATGAGCAACAGCGCCTCTTCAACCTCAGGAGGCTGAAGAAATCCGGCTTGGCCCCTAAGACCCTCAGAAACTTTTACAGATGCACCATTGAGAGCATCCTGTCGGGTTGTATCAACGCCTGGTACAGCAACTGCACCGCCTGAAACCGCAGGGCTCTCCAGAGGGTGTTAATGTCTGCCCAATGCATCACCGGGAGCACACTGCCTGCCCTCCAGGACACCTACAGTACCCGATGTCACAGGAAGGCCAAAAAGCTAATCAAGGACATCAACCACCCGAGCCACTGCCGGTTCTCCCCGCTATCATCCAGAAGGCGAGGTCAGTACAGGTTAGTCAAAGCTGGGACAGAGACTGAAAAACAGCTTCTATCTCAAGGCCATCAGAATGTTAAATAGCCATCACTAGCCGGCTACCACCCGACTACTCAACCAAGCAACTTAGAGGCTGCTGCGCAATATACATAGACATGGAATCACTGGCCACTTAATGTTTACATACTGCTTTACTCATATCATATTAATCATATGAATACTGTATTATATTCTGCTGTATTTAGTCAATACCACTCTGACATTTCTCATCCTAATATCTATATATTTCTTAATTCCATTATTTTACTTCTATATTTGTGTATTGTTGTGAATTGTTAGATACTACTGCATTTTTGGAGCTAGGAACTGCTAAATATGTGTATTTTTTAACCTTTATTTAACTAGGCAAGTCAGTTAAGAATAAATTCTTATGTTCATTGACAGCCTAGAAACAGTGGGTTAGCTGCCTTTTCAGGGGCAGAACTGCAGATTTGTACCTTGTCAGCTCAGGGGTTGCAACCTTCCGGTTACTAGTCCAACGCTCTAACCACTAAGCTACCCTGCCGCCCACTAGGCTACCCTGCCGTATGTGTCCAATACATTTGATTTGATTTGAAAGAGGAATGGGGAGACATAATTCTAAAATAGTTCATAAAATGGTTCAAAATAGTTCATAAAATCAATGAAGTTCATAGATAAAGTGAGGGAGGTTATACACACCAGCACACACACACACACACACACACACACACACACACACACACACACACACACACACACACACACACACACACACACACACACACACACACACACACACACACACACACACACACACACACACACACAATGCAAACACACACTCATAAACACAACACAAACACACCCTCACAGGCACACACTCAGACACACCAGGTTGTCACAGGCATGTACTGAAACTGCTTTCTTGATGTTTCAAGGTCCTGTGCTATTCAGAAAAAGACTCTTAATCAGCATCTTCATCAACATTTTGTTCAATGTTTGGTTTCAAAAGTTTCCAATACTTTTATCTGTTTCTTGAAAATGATAGCCCCTTGGGTGCGGCCATAGAGTTACAATAGAGGTGCCCATCCGAGAAGGCTCAAGGTCATTGGCCACAGATAAAATGATGTCAAATCACATTATATGTACAGTAGCTTAGATTGGACTGATCATGTCAACATCATACTTTTAAAATCTTAGCTAGCAGTCATCATCATGAATCATGTCAACAATCTACTGGCAAATCCTTTTTAATCCTTGTCATAGGAAGAGAAATAATGAAGATAAATTATAGATAAAACGTATCGGTGCTCATCAGCCATTGGACGTAAACATTACACAACAAGTTGTAAATCGCAAATTCAACAATGAGTGATTTGGAAGCAATCAGTGACAGTGGCTGTATGGTCCCAAGTCTATTATTAAGGGGCTCTTTTCCTAGTTTAAAATGATAAACATTCAACATTGGACATGCTGCCAATGAAGCATGATTTCTGCAAAGCTCAAAAAAACTGTTAACTCAGAACTGCAAAATCTGACTTTAGTGAGTTCAAGACAACTGGAACTCGGGAATAAACGAGCTACGACTGGGAAAATACGTTTTGAATGGTCATCCAACTGTAAATCGGGAACTCGGGCCTCTCTAGAGCTACGACCTGAAGTTCACTGACGTCATCTTGATGAAACTTTTTTTGTTGAGTTCCCAGTTGTCTTGAAAGCACCATAAATCCAGAGAATGCCCGACTCTGATGACAAATTTTACCCACGAAGGACCACCACTCCACCTTTCTGTTCAAGTGAGCACAGCACAACAAGGTGAGTCCAAAAATGTATTGTATGCTGCTGCATAAATGATGTACTATGCCAGGGATATACAGTGGGGAGAACAAGTATTTAATACACTGCCAATTTGGCAGGTTTTCCTACTTACAAAGAATGTAGAGGTCTGTAATTTTTATCATAGGTACACTTCAACTATGAGAGACGGAATCTAAAACAAAAATCCCAAAAATCACATTGTATGATTTTTAAGATATTAATTTGCATTTTATTGCATGACATACGTATTTTATCACCTACCAACCAGTAAGAATTCTGGCCCACACAGACCTGTTAGTTTTTCTTTAAGAAGCCCTCCTGTTCTCCACTCATTACCTGTATTAACTGCTCCTGTTTGAACTCGTTACCTGTATAAAAGACACCTGTCCACACAGACTCCAACCTTTCCGCAATGGCCAAGACCAGAGAGCTGTGTAAGGACATCAGGGATAAAATTGTAGACCTGCACAAGGCTGGGATGGGCTACAGGACAATAGGCAAGCAGCTTGGTGAGAAGGCAACAACTGTTGGCGCAATTATTAGAAAATGGAAGAAGTTCAGGATGACGGTCAATCACCCTCGGTCTGGGGCTCCATGCAAGATCTCACCTCGTGGGGCATCAATGATCATGAGGAAGGTGAGGGATCAGCCCAGAACTACACTGCAGGATCTGGTCAATGACCTGAAGAGAGCTGGGACCACAGTCTCAAAGAAAACCATTAGTAACACACTACGCCGTCATGGATTAAAATCCTGCTGCGCACGCAAGGTCTCCCTGCTCAAGCCAGTGCATGTCCAGGCCCGTCTGAAGTTTGCCAATGACCATCTGGATGATCTAGAGGAGGAATGGGAGAAGGTCATGTGGTCTGATGAGACCAAAATAGAGCTTTTTGGTCTAAATGCCACTCGCCGTGTTTGGAGGAAAAAGAAGGATGATTACAACCCCAAGAACACCACCCCAACCATGAAGCATGGAGGTGGAAACATCATTCTTTGGGGATGCTTTTCTGCAAAGGGGACAGGACGACTGCACCATATTGAGTGGAGGATGGATGGGGCCATGTATCACGAGATCTTGGCCAACAACCTCCTTCCCTCAGTAAGAGCATTGAAGATGGGTCGTGGCTGGGTCTTCCAGCATGACAACGATCCGAAACACACAGCCAGGGCAACTAAGGAGTGGCTCCGTAAGAAGCATCTCAAGGTCCTGGAGTGGCCTAGCTAATCTCCAGACCTGAACCGAATAGAAAATGTTTGGAGGGAGCTGAAAGTCCGTATTGCCCAGCGACAGCCCCGAAACCTGAAGGATGTGGAGAAGGTCTGTATGGAGGAGTGGGCCAAAATCCCTGCTGCAATGTGTGCAAACCTGGTCAAGAACTACAGGAAACATATGATCTCTGTAATTGCAAACAAAGGTTTTTGTACCAAATATTAAGTTCTGCTTTTCTGATGTATCAAATACTTATGTCATGCAATAAAATGCTAATTAATTACTTAAAAATCATACAATGTGATTTTCTGGATTTTTGTTTTAGATTCCCTCTCTCACAGTTGAAGTGTACCTATGATATAAATTAAAGACCTCTACATGCTTTGTAAGTAGGAAAACCTGCAAAATCGGCAGTGCATCAAATACTTGTTCTCCCCACTGTATGTATACTGTTAGTTGCCCATGTGCGTCACCTGAAAGATTTGGTCTATTTACCCTCTTAATTTCACCTTTTGTTATGACTTGGTGGTGCACATGTAGCCTATAACCTGTTTTGAATGTAATTATTGAATATTGTAAGAGATTTCACTGTCTGCTTATATGCCCCTTTATTTATCCTACGGTTCTGTCTTAATCGTAATTATGGATTGTATCTTATCCGCTGGTTGTCCCCTTATGCCATAGGTTGTCATTAGAATCCAAATCAGCTATGTTTTTTTAAAGGCAGTAAATGAGGCTGAATTAACTGTTTGCTGCCAGACAAGGATCCACTGATAGCCAGGTGTAGAAGTGGTAAGATGTTCAGACTGATGTTGGGACAGCTTTAACTAGGGTGTGGTGGTGGTGATGGTGGGGGTGGAGGGGTGGCGGTGATGGTGTGTTGGCACACTGGGCTGTTGGAGATGAGAATGGGACTGCCTGGCATGGAAAGCTGACAGACGTCTTTGGTAACCTGGGAAACTGCCAGTGTCTACTGTCTCAGAGCTGAACCTCCCTCTACAGAATGAATGGAGGGTGTGGTGCGAATGTCCAGTGTCTGGTGCATTCTGGCGTACATGTGTGTGTGTGTGTGTGTGTGTGTGTGTGTGTGTGTGTGTGTGTGTGTGTGTGTGTGTGTGTGTGTGTGTGTTTACAAAAATAATAAAATAGGATAATGATTTAATGGATTATTGATTATTGCAATTGATTTATCTGTTCAACTGATTGGGCTCAAAAGTACAAATGAGGTCTTGCATCATGCATTTATCCAACAGAGCCAAATAATGAATCTGAGACATCATTGATATCAGTTATACAAAGGGTTTGTATAATTCTAGAACATGGCCTTTAGACTAGCCTCAGCCTGTTGTCCTCCCAAAAACAAAACTTCTATTAAGACCTGCACAAATGATTCAATGAGCCCTTAGCAGGAAACAGGAGACCAACAGAGAAAGAGGTCCAGAGTGAGAAAGACAGAGAGCCAGAGAGAGAGAAAGAGACAGAGAAGATAGAGAAAGAGACAGAGAGAGAGAGAGAAAGAGACACAGAGAGAGAGTTCTTCCATTAATATATATTCCGTATATTAATGTCAGTGTAAGATATGTTCATGTTAGTGTAAGGTATTTTAATATCAGTGTAAGGTATATTCATGTCAGTATAAGGTATTTTAATATCAGTGTAAGGTATATTCATGTCAGTATAAGATATGTTCATGTCAGTGTACAGTGACAAGAAAAAGTATATGAACGCTTTGGAAATACCTGGATTTCTGCATAAATTGGTCATAATATTTCATCTGATCTTCATCTAGGTCACAACAATAGACAAACACAGTCTGCTTAAACTAAACACACACAAACAATATAAACAGCATGTAAACATTCACAGTGGAGGGTGGAAAAAGGCAGCAATAACCACAACCAAATGTTTTCTGTAGTTGCGGATCAGACCGGCACAACCGTCAGGAGGAATTTTGGACCATTCCTCTTTACAAGATTGTTTCAGTTCAGCAAAATTATTGGGATGTCTGGTGTGAACTGCTCTCTTGAGGTCATGCCACAGCATCTCAATCGGGTGGAGGTCAGGACTCTGACTGGGCCATTCCAGAAGGAGTATTTTCTTCTGTTGAAGCCATTCTGTTGTTGGGTCGTTGTCCTGTTGCATCACCCAACTTTTGTTGAGCTTCAAATGGTGGACAGATAGCTTAAAATTCTCCTGCAAAATGTCTTGATAAACTTGGGAATTCATTTTTCCATCGATGATAGCAAGCTGTCCAGGCACTGAGGCAGTAAAGCAGCAACAAACTATGATGTTCCCTCCACCATACTTTACAGTTGGGATGAGGTTTTGATGTTTGTGTGCTGTTCCTTTTTTCTCCACACATAGTGTTGTGTGTACCTTCCAAACAACTCAACTGTAGTTTCATCTGTCCACAGAGTATCTTGCCAGTAGCACTGTGGAACATCCAGGTGATCTTTTGCAAAATTCAGACGTGCAGCAATGTTTTTTTTCCATGGTGTCTTCCCATGAACACCATTCTTGTTTAGTGTTTAACGTATCGTAGACTCATCAACAGAGATGTTAGCATGTTACAGGGATTTCTGTAAGTCTTTAGCTGATATAGGATTCTTCTTAAACTCATTGAACATTCTGCGCTGTGCTCTTGCAGTCATCCTTGGAGTACGGCCACTCCTATGGGGAATAGCAACAGTACTGAACTTTCTCCATTTATAGACAATCTGTCTTACCGTGGACTGATGAACACCAAAGCTTTTAGAGATACTTTTGTAACCCTTTCCAGCTTTATGCAAGTCAAATATTCTTAATCTTAGGTCTTCTGAGATCTCTTTTGTTCAAGGCATGGTTCACATCAGTCAATGCTTCTTGTGAATAGCAAACTCAAATTTTGTGAATGTTTTTTATAGGGCAAGGCAGCCCTAACCAACATCTCCAATTTCATCTCATTGATTGGACAGGTTAGCTGATTCCAGACTCCAATTAGCTTTTGGAGAAGTCATTAGCTTAGGGGTTCACATAAGTTTTCCAACCTACACTGTGAATGTTTAATTAAAACATATTGAGTGTAGGGGGCAGTATTTTAATTTTTGGCAAAAACAAATACCCATTTGAAACTGCATATTTCTCAGGCCCAGAAACTAGAATATGCATATAATTGTCAGATTAGGATAGATAACACTCTAAAGTTTCCAAAACTGTCAAAAATATTGTCTGTGAGTATAACAGAACTGATATTGTAGGCAAAAACCTGAGGAAAATCCAACAAGAAGTGCTGTTTTTCCCAAAAGCTCTCTGTTCCAGTGGATGCCTTGACTCCATTTAAAAGGATATCAACCAGAATAATTTTCCTATGGCTTCCTCAAGGTGTGAACAGTCTTTAGACAAAGTTTCAGGCTTTTATTTTGAAAAATGAGTGAGAAAGAACTGGAATTTTGAATTTCTGTCTGCGATGTCGTGACCGCTCGGGCCTGTGGATTTCTGAACATAACGCGCCAAACAAATGGAGGTATTTTGGATATAAAAATAATCTTTATGGAACAAAAGGAACATTTATTGTGTAACTGAGTGTCTTGTGAGTGCAAATATCAGAAGATCATCAAAGGTAAGCGATTTAATTTATTGCTTTTCTGAATTTTGTGACGAATCTACTTGGCTGCTAGCTGTTTGTAATATTTTGTTCTAACATAAATGCTTGTTATGCTTTCGCCGAAAAAGCTTTATTGAAATCTGACATGTCAGATAGATTAACAACAAGCTAAACTGTGTTTTTCTATATTGCACTTGTGATTTCATGAAAATTAAATATTTTTAGTAATTTAATTTGAATTTGGCGCTCTGCAATAAAGCGGCCGTTGATGAAAATGATCCCGCTAACGGGATGGGTGCGTCAAGAAGTTTTAAATTATGTACTCAATATATATATATATATATATATATATATATATATATAATTCATGTGTTATTAGCACACTGTGTTGGTCTATTGTTGTGTCTTAGATGAAGATCAGATCAAATGTGATGACCAATTTATGCAGAAATCCAGGTTATTCCAAAGGGTTCACATACTTTTTCTTGCCACTGTATGTTATATTCATGTCAGTTATAGGTATATTCATGCCAGTGTAAGGTATGTTCAAGTCAGTGTAAGGTATAATCATGTCAGTGGCCTGTGTAGGAAGTCAGCTGTGGCATGTAGGAAGGGCCTGCCTGGCCACTAAGCCCTGGCAACATATGGTAAAAGTATTACACTCCACAGTGCTTACTAACCTATCCATTATCATCCCTGCAGCCTGTCATTAAGAACCATTGATCCTCCCAAGACACCACACTGAACACAATGCTATGTTATAATGTGGGGATCACACGAAACCATCTACTGCTTCCCTGGAAGAGCAATTCAAGGAAAAGTAAGTGGTGGAACATTTAAAGTGAGCTCCAAAACTAGAGTGACACATGTATTTTTTTGTTTTGGCTCTGTACTCCAGCACTTTGGATTTGAAATGATACAATGACGATGAGGTAAAAGTGCAGACTGCTTTAATTTGAGGTTATTTTCATCCATATTGGGTGAACTGTTTAGAAAATAAATATTGGGACAAATTCACTTATAGATGTATTAAAGTAGTCAAAAGTTCAGTATTTGGTCCTATATTCATACCACACAATGATTACATCAAGCTTGAGACTCTACAAACTTGTTGGATGCATTTGTTCTTTTTCTTGTTGTTGTTGTGTGTTTCAGATTATTTTTGTGTCTAATAGAAATGAATGGTAAATAATGTAGTGTGTCATTTTGGAATCACTTTAATTAGAAATAAGAATATATTATGTTTGTAAACACATCTACATCAATGTGGATGCTACAATGATTACGGGTAATCCTGATTGAATCGTGAATAATGATGAGTGAGAAAGTTACAGAGGCATAAATATAATACCCCCCCAAAATGCTAACCTCTTGTAATGGTGAGAGGCTAGTCTTTGGGGTATGATACTTTTGCATCTGTAACTCATAATTATTCACAATTCATTCAGGACTATGCGTAATCATAGACACATATTCTATGTACAAAAAGTGCTGTAAAAAGGTCCACCCGAAAAATAAGGCTGACAGTCTGCAATTTAACCTCAACATTGTATCATTTCAAATCCAAATTGCGAATATGTTTGGAGCACACTATGTTCTATGCAAACATTGCATGAGAGAAAGAGAGCGAGAGAGAGAGAGCAAAAGAGAGAGTGAGAGAGAGCAAGAGAGAGAGAGAATTAACAAAGAAAATTATTAACAAAAAAACAGCGCAAACTAGAATGCTATCTGGCCTTAAACAGAGAGTACACAGTGGCAGAATACCTGACCACTGTGACTGACCCAAACTTAAGGAAAGCTTTGACTATGTACAGAATCAGCATTGCCTTGCTATTGAGAAAGGCCACCGTAGGCAGACCTGGCTCTCAAGAGAAGACAGGCCATGTGCTCACTGCCCACAAAATGAGGTGGAAACTGAGCTGCACTTCCTTACCTCCTGCCCAATGTATATTAGAGACACATATTTCCCTCAGATTACACAGATCCACAAAGAATTAGAAAACAAACCCGATTTTGATCAACTCCCACATCTACTGGGTGAAATACCACAGTATGCCATCACAGCGGCAAGATTTGTGACCTGTTGCCACATGAAAAGGTCAACCAGTGAAGAACAATCACCATTGTAAATGCAACCCATATTTATGCTTATTCATTTTCCCTTTTGTCCATTGTTACAACACTGTATATATACATAATATGATATGTATGTATGTAATGTCTTTATTCTTTTGGAAATACTGTGAGTGTAATGTTTACCGTTAATTTTTATTGTTTATTTCACTTTGGTATATTATCTACTTCACATGCTTTGGCAATGTTAACATATGTTTCCCATGCCAATAAAGCCCCTTGAATTGGAGAGAGAGAGAGAGAGAGAGAGAGAGAGAGAGAGAGAGAGAGAGAGAGAGAGAGAGAGAGAGAGAGAGAGAGAGAGAGAGAGAGAGAGAGAGAGAGAGAGAGAGAGAGAGAGAGAGAGAGAGAGAGAGAGAGAGAGAGAGAGAGAGAGATGGTGCTGAAATGCTAATGTTCCCTGCTTGTCCCCAGCAGCTGGCCTTTGCTGTTTGACATGTGTGATGAATGGTGTAGAATTGGTACTGCTGCCCTCTCGCCTCCACTCATTGTCAGCAGTCCAGAGACAAAGAGGAGGAGAAAGACAAGAGGGAAAACCCAGCAGCACCAGCAATGGATGCTTCCTTTAATTAACACAACCCAGCAGCTCCCTTCCCCCTGCACACAGACACACCCTCATCGCCGCTCATATCTCACTACAGTGTCGACGGGTATCTGCTGAGCACAGCTTATTTCCCTCTGCTCTGATAGCCACTGGGCGTTTCTAATCGCCCCACTTGCCTCTAGTCACCCGCGTCTCACGTGGCAATTACTACAGACACATGGAGGTGTAGAGGCTTCTAGGGTGTGGAGAGGCAAAGGACAGAAGAAAACACAGCGCTAAAGCGACAGGTGAAAAATGATGGGAAAAGGGAACAGAAAAACAGCCAAGGAAACAGATGGAAATAAAGGATGGGGAAAGAGGAGAAAGACGTTTAGTAGGCAAAGAGCAGGGCAGTCATTACTCCCAGGCTGGGGCTGAGGATGAGACTGAGACTGGGTCTGAGGATGAGACAGACTAAGATTGAGGCTGAGGATGAGAATGATGATGAGACCGGGGCTGAGGATGAGACAGAGGATGAGGCCGGGCTGGGGCTGGGGCTGGGGCAGAGGATGAGACAGACTAAGACTGAGGCTGAGGATGAGGATGAGAATGAGACAGACTGAGAATGGGCTGATGATTAGATAGGGACTGAGACTGGGGCTGAGTATGAGTCTGAGACTGGGGCTGAGGATGAGACTGGGTCTGAGACTGGAGCTGAGACTGAGACTGAGACTGGGGCTGAGACTGAGACTGGGGATGAGACTGAGTCTGAGACTGAGACTGGGGTTGAGACTGAGACTGGGGTTGAGACTAAGATTGAGACTGAGACTGAGACTGGGGCTGAGACTGAGACTGGGGTTGAGACTGAGACTGAGACTGAGACTGGGGTTGAGACTGAGACTGAGACTGAGTCTGAGACTAAGACTGGGGTTGAGACTGAGACTGGGGATGAGACTGAGACTGAGACTGAGACTGGGGTTGAGACTGAGACTGGGGCTGAGACTAAGATTGAGACTGAGTCTGAGACTGGAGCTGAGACTGAGACTGAGACTGAGACTGGAGCTGAGACTGAGACTGAGACTGAGACTGGGGCTGAGACTGAGACTGAGACTGGGGCTGAGACTGGAGCCGAGACTGAGACTGAGTCTGAGACTGGGGTTGAGACTGAGACTGGGGTTGAGACTAAGATTGAGACTGAGACTGAGACTGGGGCTGAGACTGAGACTGGGGTTGAGACTGAGACTGAGACTGAGACTGGGGTTGAGACTGAGACTGAGACTGAGTCTGAGACTAAGACTGGGGTTGAGACTGAGACTGGGGATGAGACTGAGACTGAGACTGAGACTGGGGTTGAGACTGAGACTGGGGCTGAGACTAAGATTGAGACTGAGACTGAGACTGGGGCTGAGACTGAGACTGGGGTTGAGACTGAGACTGAGACTGAGACTGAGACTGGGGTTGAGACTGAGACTGAGACTGAGTCTGAGACTGGGGCTGAGACTGAGACTGGGGATGAGACTGAGACTGAGACTGGGGCTGAGACTGAGACTGGGGTTGAGACTGAGACTGAGACTGAGACTGGGGCTGAGACTGAGTCTGAGACTGGGGCTGAGAATGAGACTGGGGTTGAGACTGAGACTGGGGATGAGACTGAGACTGAGACTGGGGCTGAGACTGAGACAGGGGCTGAGACTGAGACTGAGTCTGAGACTGGAGCTGAGACTGAGACTGAGTCTGAGACTGAGTCTGAGACTGGGGTTGAGACTGAGACTGGGGTTGAGACTGAGACTGGGGTTGAGACTGAGACTGGGGCTAAGACTGAGACTGGGGTTGAGACTGAGACTGGGGCTAAGACTGAGACTGGGGTTGAGACTGAGACTGGGGTTGAGACTGAGACTGGGGCTAAGACTGAGACTGGGGCTAAGACTGAGACTGGGGTTGAGACTGAGACTGGGGCTGAGACTGAGACTGGGGTTGAGACTGAGACTGGGGTTGAGACTAAGATTGAGACTGAGACTGAGACTGGGGCTGAGACTGAGACTGGGGTTGAGACTGAGACTGAGACTGAGACTGGGGTTGAGACTGAGACTGAGACTGAGTCTGAGACTAAGACTGGGGTTGAGACTGAGACTGGGGATGAGACTGAGACTGAGACTGAGACTGGGGTTGAGACTGAGACTGGGGCTGAGACTAAGATTGAGACTGAGACTGAGACTGGGGCTGAGACTGAGACTGGGGTTGAGACTGAGACTGAGACTGAGACTGAGACTGGGGTTGAGACTGAGACTGAGACTGAGTCTGAGACTGGGGCTGAGACTGAGACTGGGGATGAGACTGAGACTGAGACTGGGGCTGAGACTGAGACTGGGGTTGAGACTGAGACTGAGACTGAGACTGGGGCTGAGACTGAGTCTGAGACTGGGGCTGAGAATGAGACTGGGGTTGAGACTGAGACTGGGGATGAGACTGAGACTGAGACTGGGGCTGAGACTGAGACAGGGGCTGAGACTGAGACTGAGTCTGAGACTGGAGCTGAGACTGAGACTGAGTCTGAGACTGAGTCTGAGACTGGGGTTGAGACTGAGACTGGGGTTGAGACTGAGACTGGGGTTGAGACTGAGACTGGGGCTAAGACTGAGACTGGGGTTGAGACTGAGACTGGGGCTAAGACTGAGACTGGGGTTGAGACTGAGACTGGGGTTGAGACTGAGACTGGGGCTAAGACTGAGACTGGGGCTAAGACTGAGACTGGGGTTGAGACTGAGACTGGGGCTGAGACTGAGACTGGGGTTGAGACTGAGACTGGGGTTGAGACTGAGAATGGGGTTGAGACTGAGACTGAGACTGAGACTGGGGTTGAGACTGAGACCGGGGTTGAGACTGAGACTGGGGCTAAGACTGAGGATGAGACTGGGACTGAGGCTGGGACTGAGTCTGAGGCTGGGGCTGAGACTGAGGCTGGGACTGAGGCTGGGACTGAGTCTGAGGCTGGGGCTGAGACTGGGGCAGAGACTGAGGCTGGGGCAGAGTCTGAGGCTGGGGCTGAGGCTGAGACTGAGGCTGAGACTGAGGCTGGGACTGAGCCTGGGGCTGAGACTGAGGCTGGGGCAGAGTCTGAGACTGAGACTGGGGCTGAGACTGGGACTGGTGTTGAAACTGGGGCTGAGACTGAGTCTGAGACTGGGGCTGAGACTGGGACTGGGGTTGAGACTGGGGCTGAGACTGGGGCTGAGACTCAGACTGAGACTGGTGCTGAGACTGAGCCTGGGGCTGAGACTGAGGCTGGGGCGGAGTCTGAGACTGAGAATGAGACTGGGGCTGAGACTGAGGCTGGGGCTGAGACTGAGACTGGGGCTGAGAATGAGACTGGGGCTGAGACTGAGACTGAGACTGGGGCTGAGACAGAGTCTGAGACTGAGACTGGGGCTGAGACTGAGACGGAGACTGAGACTGAGACTGGGGCTGAGACTGAGTCTGAGACTGAGGATGGGGCTGACACTGAGACTGAGACTGGGGCTGAGACTGAGTCTGAGACTGGGGCTGAGACTGGGTCTGAGACTGGGGCTGAGACTGGGGCTGAGACTGAGACTGAGACTGAGACTGGGGCTGAGACTGAGAATGAGACTGGGGCTGAGACTGAGTCTGAGACTGGGGCTGAGACTGAGTCTGAGACTGGGGCTGAGACTGAGAATGAGACTGGGGCTGAGACTGAGACTGAGACTGAGACTGAGACTGGGGCTGAGACTGAGCCTGAGACTGAGACTGAGAATGAGACTGAGTCTGAGACTGAGAATGAGACTGGGGCTGAGACTGAGACTGAGACTGAGACTGGGGCTGAGACTGAGACTGAGACTGAGTCTGAGAATGAGACTGAGGCTGGGGCTGAGGCTGGGACTGAGACTGAGGCTGGGACTGAGGCTGGGACTGAGACTGAGGCTGGGACTGAGGCTGGGACTGAGTCTGAAGCTGGGGCTGAGACTGAGGCTGGGACTGAGTCTGAGGCTGAGACTGGGGCTGAGACTGAGACTGAGACTGAGGCTGGGACTGGGGCTGAGACTGAGTCTGAGACTGAGACAGAGACTGGGGCTGAGACTGAGTCTGAGACTGAGACTGAGACTGGGGCTGAGACTGAGACTGGGGCTGAGACTGGGACTGGGGTTGAGACTGGGGCTGAGACTGGAGCTGAGACTGAGACTGGGGCTGAGACTGAGACTGAGACTGGGGCTGAGACTGAGACTGAGTCTGAGACTGAGACTGAGACTGGGGCTGAGACTGAGTCTGAGCCTGAGACTGAGTCTGAGACTGAGACTGAGACTGGGGCTGAGACTGAGACTGAGTCTGAGACTGAGACTGAGACTGAGACTGAGTCTGAGACTGGGGCTGAGACTGAGACTGAGTCTGAGACTGAGACTGAGACTGAGACTGAGACTGAGACTGAGTCTGAGACTGAGACTGAGACTGAGACTGAGACTGAGTCTGAGATTGGGGCTGAGACTGAGACTGAGTCTGAGACTGAGACTGAGACTGGGGCTGAGACTGAGACTGGGGCTGAGACTGAGACTGGGGCTGAGACTGGGGCTGAGACTGAGACTGAGAATGAGACTGGGGCTGAGACTGAGAATGAGACTGGGGCTGAGACTGAGAATGAGACTGGGGCTGAGACTGAGACTGGGGCTGAGACTGAGAATGAGACTGGGGCTGAGACTGAGGCTGAGACTGGGGCTGAGACTGAGAATGAGACTGGGGCTGAGACTGAGTCTGAGACTGGGGCTGAGACTGAGAATGAGACTGGGGCTGAGACTGGGGCTGGAGCTGAGACTGAGAATGAGACTGGGGCTGAGACTGAGACTGGAGCTGAGACTGAGAATGAGACTGGGGCTGAGACTGAGAATGAGACTGAGGCTGAGACTGAGACTGGGGCTGAGACTGAGGCTGGGGCTGAGACTGAGACTGATACTGGGGCTGAGACTGAGGCTGGGGCTGAGACTGAGGCTGGGGCTGAGACTGAGAATGAGACTGGGGCTGAGACTGAGAATGAGACTGAGGCTGAGACTGAGACTGGGGCTGAGACTGAGGCTGGGGCTGAGACTGAGAATGAGACTGGGGCTGAGACTGAGGCTGGGGCTGAGACTGAGAATGAGACTGGGGCTGAGACTGAGACTGGGGCTGAGACTGAGGCTGGGGCTGAGACTGAGGCTGAGACTGAGACTGAGACTGAGACTGGGGCTGAGACTGAGAATGAGACTGGGGCTGAGACTGAGTCTGAGACTGGGGCTGAGACTGAGAATGAGACTGGGGCTGAGACTGAGTCTGAGACTGGGGCTGAGACTGAGTCTGAGACTGGGGCTGAGACTGAGAATGAGACTGGGGCTGAGACTGAGTCTGAGACTGGGGTTGAGACTGAGAATGAGACTGGGGCTGAGACTGGGGCTGGAGCTGAGACTGAGAATGAGACTGGGGCTGAGACTGAGACTGATACTGGGGCTGAGACTGAGACTGGGGCTGAGACTGAGACTGGGGTTGAGACTGAGACTGAGACTGAGACTGGGGTTGAGACTGAGACTGAGACTGAGTCTGAGACTAAGACTGGGGTTGAGACTGAGACTGGGGATGAGACTGAGACTGAGACTGAGACTGGGGTTGAGACTGAGACTGGGGCTGAGACTAAGATTGAGACTGAGTCTGAGACTGGAGCTGAGACTGAGACTGAGACTGAGACTGGAGCTGAGACTGAGACTGAGACTGAGACTGGGGCTGAGACTGAGACTGAGACTGGGGCTGAGACTGGAGCCGAGACTGAGACTGAGTCTGAGACTGGGGTTGAGACTGAGACTGGGGTTGAGACTAAGAATGAGACTGAGACTGAGACTGGGGCTGAGACTGAGACTGGGGTTGAGACTGAGACTGAGACTGAGACTGGGGGTTGAGACTGAGACTGAGACTGAGACTGAGACTAAGACTGGGGTTGAGACTGAGACTGGGGATGAGACTGAGACTGAGACTGAGACTGGGGTTGAGACTGAGACTGGGGCTGAGACTAAGATTGAGACTGAGACTGAGACTGGGGCTGAGACTGAGACTGGGGTTGAGACTGAGACTGAGACTGAGACTGAGACTGGGGTTGAGACTGAGACTGAGACTGAGACTGGGGCTGAGACTGAGACTGGGGTTGAGACTGAGACTGAGACTGAGACTGGGGCTGAGACTGAGTCTGAGACTGGGGCTGAGAATGAGACTGGGGTTGAGACTGAGACTGGGGATGAGACTGAGACTGAGACTGGGGCTGAGACTGAGACAGGGGCTGAGACTGAGACTGAGTCTGAGACTGGAGCTGAGACTGAGACTGAGTCTGAGACTGAGTCTGAGACTGGGGTTGAGACTGAGACTGGGGTTGAGACTGAGACTGGGGTTGAGACTGAGACTGGGGCTAAGACTGAGACTGGGGTTGAGACTGAGACTGGGGCTAAGACTGAGACTGGGGTTGAGACTGAGACTGGGGTTGAGACTGAGACTGGGGCTAAGACTGAGACTGGGGCTAAGACTGAGACTGGGGTTGAGACTGAGACTGGGGCTGAGACTGAGACTGGGGTTGAGACTGAGACTGGGGTTGAGACTAAGATTGAGACTGAGACTGAGACTGGGGCTGAGACTGAGACTGGGGTTGAGACTGAGACTGAGACTGAGACTGGGGTTGAGACTGAGACTGAGACTGAGTCTGAGACTAAGACTGGGGTTGAGACTGAGACTGGGGATGAGACTGAGACTGAGACTGAGACTGGGGTTGAGACTGAGACTGGGGCTGAGACTAAGATTGAGACTGAGACTGAGACTGGGGCTGAGACTGAGACTGGGGTTGAGACTGAGACTGAGACTGAGACTGAGACTGGGGTTGAGACTGAGACTGAGACTGAGTCTGAGACTGGGGCTGAGACTGAGACTGGGGATGAGACTGAGACTGAGACTGGGGCTGAGACTGAGACTGGGGTTGAGACTGAGACTGAGACTGAGACTGGGGCTGAGACTGAGTCTGAGACTGGGGCTGAGAATGAGACTGGGGTTGAGACTGAGACTGGGGATGAGACTGAGACTGAGACTGGGGCTGAGACTGAGACAGGGGCTGAGACTGAGACTGAGTCTGAGACTGGAGCTGAGACTGAGACTGAGTCTGAGACTGAGTCTGAGACTGGGGTTGAGACTGAGACTGGGGTTGAGACTGAGACTGGGGTTGAGACTGAGACTGGGGCTAAGACTGAGACTGGGGTTGAGACTGAGACTGGGGCTAAGACTGAGACTGGGGTTGAGACTGAGACTGGGGTTGAGACTGAGACTGGGGCTAAGACTGAGACTGGGGCTAAGACTGAGACTGGGGTTGAGACTGAGACTGGGGCTGAGACTGAGACTGGGGTTGAGACTGAGACTGGGGTTGAGACTGAGAATGGGGTTGAGACTGAGACTGAGACTGAGACTGGGGTTGAGACTGAGACCGGGGTTGAGACTGAGACTGGGGCTAAGACTGAGGATGAGACTGGGACTGAGGCTGGGACTGAGTCTGAGGCTGGGGCTGAGACTGAGGCTGGGACTGAGGCTGGGACTGAGTCTGAGGCTGGGGCTGAGACTGGGGCAGAGACTGAGGCTGGGGCAGAGTCTGAGGCTGGGGCTGAGGCTGAGACTGAGGCTGAGACTGAGGCTGGGACTGAGCCTGGGGCTGAGACTGAGGCTTGGGCAGAGTCTGAGACTGAGACTGGGGCTGAGACTGGGACTGGTGTTGAAACTGGGGCTGAGACTGAGTCTGAGACTGGGGCTGAGACTGGGACTGGGGTTGAGACTGGGGCTGAGACTGGGGCTGAGACTCAGACTGAGACTGGTGCTGAGACTGAGCCTGGGGCTGAGACTGAGGCTGGGGCGGAGTCTGAGACTGAGAATGAGACTGGGGCTGAGACTGAGGCTGGGGCTGAGACTGAGACTGGGGCTGAGAATGAGACTGGGGCTGAGACTGAGACTGAGACTGGGGCTGAGACAGAGTCTGAGACTGAGACTGGGGCTGAGACTGAGACGGAGACTGAGACTGAGACTGGGGCTGAGACTGAGTCTGAGACTGAGGATGGGGCTGACACTGAGACTGAGACTGGGGCTGAGACTGAGTCTGAGACTGGGGCTGAGACTGGGTCTGAGACTGGGGCTGAGACTGGGGCTGAGACTGAGACTGAGACTGAGACTGGGGCTGAGACTGAGAATGAGACTGGGGCTGAGACTGAGTCTGAGACTGGGGCTGAGACTGAGTCTGAGACTGGGGCTGAGACTGAGAATGAGACTGGGGCTGAGACTGAGACTGAGACTGAGACTGAGACTGGGGCTGAGACTGAGCCTGAGACTGAGACTGAGAATGAGACTGAGTCTGAGACTGAGAATGAGACTGGGGCTGAGACTGAGACTGAGACTGAGACTGGGGCTGAGACTGAGACTGAGACTGAGTCTGAGAATGAGACTGAGGCTGGGGCTGAGGCTGGGACTGAGACTGAGGCTGGGACTGAGGCTGGGACTGAGACTGAGGCTGGGACTGAGGCTGGGACTGAGTCTGAAGCTGGGGCTGAGACTGAGGCTGGGACTGAGTCTGAGGCTGAGACTGGGGCTGAGACTGAGACTGAGACTGAGGCTGGGACTGGGGCTGAGACTGAGTCTGAGACTGAGACAGAGACTGGGGCTGAGACTGAGTCTGAGACTGAGACTGAGACTGGGGCTGAGACTGAGACTGGGGCTGAGACTGGGACTGGGGTTGAGACTGGGGCTGAGACTGGAGCTGAGACTGAGACTGGGGCTGAGACTGAGACTGAGACTGGGGCTGAGACTGAGACTGAGTCTGAGACTGAGACTGAGACTGGGGCTGAGACTGAGTCTGAGCCTGAGACTGAGTCTGAGACTGAGACTGAGACTGGGGCTGAGACTGAGACTGAGTCTGAGACTGAGACTGAGACTGAGACTGAGTCTGAGACTGGGGCTGAGACTGAGACTGAGTCTGAGACTGAGACTGAGACTGAGACTGAGACTGAGACTGAGTCTGAGACTGAGACTGAGACTGAGACTGAGACTGAGTCTGAGACTGGGGCTGAGACTGAGACTGAGTCTGAGACTGAGACTGAGACTGGGGCTGAGACTGAGACTGGGGCTGAGACTGAGACTGGGGCTGAGACTGAGACTGAGTCTGAGACTGAGACTGAGACTGAGACTGAGTCTGAGACTGGGGCTGAGACTGAGACTGAGACTGAGACTGGGGCTGAGACTGAGACT